>NW_020529380.1:0-31364 GCF_003368295.1 Carassius auratus
TAGCCTTATGTTGCAGATGCATGTTATATAATGTGTAACATGAGGACTGCGGGCCCCTGAGGCCCCTGGGGCCCTATCACTCTTAAATGGACCACATTAACCCTGGACCCCATTACTAGAGGGCCTCTATAGGAAAACACTGCCCTGGGGTGCCAGACAAGCTCAGAGAAAGTATGTGTGTGTTTTGTGTGTGTGCAAAGAGAAAGACAGGAGTCAGTGTGTTTACCGCAGGCAGAGCAGAGAAGGAGATCGCGAACACGCTAAAGGCAGGAGGCGTTGCCTTCCCATCCACGTCCTGAGGGACTTGTCTCCATAGCCTATTGTAGTCACAGGTACCTAAGAGGAAAAGAGAGTTTGGGATTCACATTCATAATTCTCTTGTAGTGTTTGCAGAAATATGATAAAGAGACAAAACACTCTTATGTGCTATAGGAACAGATAAAAAAAAAAACATCTTAGAAACTGTAAAGAAATTGGCTAAAAACATACAGAACACACTGACAGCTTAGAAGTCGACCGATAGTGGAGTTTACAAATACCGATAACTAGGTTGGACAACACTGGCTGAAACCGATAAATCAACCGATAGTTTAAAAAAAATGGATACTGAAAGTGCTCTATCTGTTAAAAAAAAAAAAACAGTAACTGAACCATACTTTTGTAAATTATAAAAAAATATTATATTAATTATTAAACTGAACATTAAGTTTATAATTTAATAACTAATGTTAACTTTAAAATGTATTTAGTGATGGCAAATGTTAAAATTAACAAAGCTTTCATTGATCTTAATGTTAAAACTGGATAATTGTAAAGTGTTACCATTTCACTTCAACAGTCATGCTAAGATGGCTATCTTTAAATATCTACACAAAAGCCATAGCTATATGTATAGATATTGTATGTGTACTCTCACTATTTATTTGCTTCTATTTTAGAACACTTGTTAATTATCAAAATAACAAAATATGTTCATCTCAACACCCAGGCAAAAGCGCAGCATTGGCACCTAGGACAAATCACGGGTATCACACACGGGACACATCCACATTCAATTCAATGGCAGTCTAAAACAGTTGATTTAATCAACAAATGGGTAAAGTTACTTCAAGAATGAACCAATGTAGCTTAGATGAGTTTGAAGTTTGGTGTTAAAAAAAGAGCAGACAGAAAGAGAAAGTTTGATTAATGTTACAGCTCTATAAATGAAGCACACAAACCTATATTAACGCCATGGAAAGACAATTGTTTCACTGAAAAAATGCACAATACACAAATCTTAAAGCCAGGGTGACATCTTTATGTACATTGACAATGATCTGGGAACAAATTGAATGTAATTTA
Source organism: Carassius auratus (assembly GCF_003368295.1). Lineage (NCBI taxonomy): Eukaryota > Metazoa > Chordata > Actinopteri > Cypriniformes > Cyprinidae > Carassius > Carassius auratus. The sequence continues at coordinate 1,345 of NW_020529380.1, forward strand.
TTTAAAAACTGTGCGAATGGTGCTCTGTGGTGCAGCAGGATTTCTAAGGGCTGCATTTATATCCGCATATAAATATTCCTGCACTGTGCAGCACACAGTGTCATGTGTCAAAAAGCAAAAGCAAACAGCATGAGGTGTTTATATTGATAGCAGACCCTCCTCAGCCGCTCCAGCTATGAACACAACCTAGATGGATTTTTACCGATAGCCAATAGTACTAGCAATCAATTATTGTACCGATTAATCGGCAAAACCGATAAATTGGTTTATATATATTGGCAACCAAATAGCAAAGCTATGGTAACCTATAAGACCTTGGTGGCTAGTTTGCTTGAGCAAACACCTTTTTTTTTTACGTCCAGTTCGACCAAACCAGAATAGACATTACATCTTCAAAACATTTATTTTAATTTTGGAAGCAACAAATACCATCAAATCAAAAACAGATCTATGGAAATGGCAGACGTGCTACACTTAAGGATTTATGAGTATGTCTTCTAAGACGTCTGTTGAAGTTCATCCTCGGTTAATTCTTTCCCTAATCCAGCCTGAAACATGGCGTTTCAGCTAACACAGAGGAAAACAACAGGCCTGTAGCAGCGTAGTTCATTCGAGAGGGCTTTCTGCTGATGAGGTGTGTTTGGTTTCTTCCCATTCAAGATGGACAAAAACAGCTAAAGTAGGACGAGGCGTCAAACAAGTGCTTCGGGTGGCGTGAGGCTTTAATCCCACCACTGAACATCCAAAAGACTACAAAGGCCACGACAAGAGGGAGTCCACAGTCACTGGGATTCAAGTGCCATGGGTGGCGCCCCAGACTGTGTGTGTGTGTGTGTGTGTGTGTGTGTGTGTGTGTGTGTGTGTGTGTGTGTGTGTGTGACTTAGACCCCTAATATTCTCCAACCAAGTGATTCACGTCGAGTTATTGAGTCACAGAGTTCAGGTCGATGCTCTACGTGTGTGGCAAAACCAAAGCTAACATCTCAGTGTGTGTGTGTGTGCGTGTGTGTGTGTGTGTGTGTTTGCGTGTGTGTGGTATTCTAAGCGTGTGGGCTGCGATTACAGCACTAGTTTTTATTTCTGTCTTGTCTTTAATCATACTAAATATATCTGCTCACAGCTCTTCTTCTTTTTAAGTCAAGCGTTACGCTTTCTAACATGTTTAAGAGTGACTGGAGAAATATAGCTACTAGAATATTGCGTATATTTTCGCATGAGTGGAACGCTGTATAATCAATTAGCATTTAACACCAGATCTATCTGTTTAATAATCATAAACACGCTAGCAGGCAAAGGGTTGGATACATTTACTCCACTATTTGTGACTTATATTTAAATGATTTAAGCTAATAAAGTAGGATTTGTTTTTAGCTAAGTGCGTGCAAACTGTTGACCACCACACTTCTTTAAGAATTTATTTAAGCTTCTACAAAGTTTTTCTTTTACTTTTATTAAGGATAAAGAACATTCATCTTCCTTCTTAAAAGAAAACAAGAGGCCAGAGGAAACAGCAGCAGCTTTGTTAAGTTAGCATGGAGCCGAGCGCCTAGCGAGAGCGGTTATGATTCATGTCGTTTCATCATACGGCTCTGGATGTGTCATGCCAGCTGTGGTCTGCACCTGCAACTCCAGAAAAGAAAAACACAGACCAGACACCAAACGGTTCCCCTTCGCTCACTCGGTCCCGAAAGAAGAAGACAAAACACAAATGAAAAAGTGTTTCTCTAAAACTATGAGATGGAGAACAAGAGATGTCTGCTTACATCTGATGCTTTCTCTTGAGAGTTTCAGAAAAGACCTCAATGTCTCAAACATGGCTCACATTTGAAGTTCTCAAGAGGATCTCATCATGCTATCCACATTCATTTTATACCACTATAATCATACCGCATGACATTTTATTGACTCAGTTGCGTCTGGTTTTTATTACAATTACAGACTTCACAGAGACAAGAGCGAGACGACCCCCATCGAGGGTTTCTCAAAGCCACCTCCTCCATACAAACAACTGCTTTGTCTGGGATTCGAGAGCCGACGGGTGGCCGTACGCTTTCTGACCCTCTTCACAGAGAGGTAGAGCCTCTGCAATTAAAGCTTTAATTAACAGATCCGACACTTTACGGCACAGAGAACAAAGCTCTTTGAGCGAGAGGTGAAAGGGACATTGGCCGAGCTTTTGTGGCTCTCAGATTCCCCGTACAGCCGTACGATTGGTTTCCCATTACGGTTCACACTAAATTCAGCTTTTTAATTAACTGCACTGGAAACTTCATCCAGGACCGATTCCAACAGTCTTTCGAGTGGGTAGCTGGATGTTTTATGACCCTCTTTTCTTGTGTGGTTTGCAATGCGACAGAACAAAGAAATCACTGGACATTTAAAAGCATTTTAGAGCTTCAATTAAAGTTTCTGTTGTGGATTTAAACATTCCCACCATCCCAAAGAAAGACCCTGAAACTCACCAGACCCGACCCAATGACAAATACAAGCTATTTGAGACACAAAATACATTCGTGTTCAACTAACTTTGACATGCAGCACTCATGAACCATCCACACGAGGCACTTTTCCGAAACCTGCTGAGCTCGCTATGTATGCTGTGTTTTAAGGTACATGACTGACATAAAATCCATATAAAGTATTTAATACCGGCCAAATTCTGAGGATTCATCACCAGTGCAATCCCACAATGCATCATGAAATGTGCGCATGTTATAAACATACTTGATATGCATTCAAACTTTGAAGTACTCTACAAAACAAGAAACTTCATGATGAACTGCTGATTAGCTTGCGTATGAGGTCACACCAGATCCCCAGAGGGCAAGAGGATTTCTAGATTTTAATTATGTCGAAACCACAAACACACCTAACATTGAACAACTCAAATGATTTAAGTTAGACGATGACTGATGTGAAAAGCAGATCTGCAGAGTCGTTGATCAGACCAGCTAGCTTAAAAAGCCAGACTTCCTTAGTCGATCATCGGATGGAAACTAGACGAACCTGGTCTTGTGAACAAGGTGTTTTTCTGCTTGTCAACTCCAATGACTCAAGTTTTTAAAGAAGAAGACTAAACTCACCACACCCCACCACAGAGCATCAGCATAGCTAGAAAAACCCGTCCTCCCTTCCTCGTCCACTGCGTCTTTCTCCGCCAGATACACAAAATAAGAGGAGAAGATCAGACCCAGGAACCCGATGTACAGCGTGGTGATCAGCTCCTGAACCGGGGGAAATCGTTTGTTAATAATCAACAAAGATGAACCCATTTCCAAGACTTAAGATTGAACTTGAGCTCCTGATTATTTCAAGGCTCTGCATTATTTCAGTGATCTGACAAATTTTTCTTATACATATCTTACATATACCGTATTACACATATCTTATTAGACAATATGATATCAAATTATGTGACAAAATTTGCATACATTTTTTGTTACATTTTTTATTTTTGTTACAATATGTAAATTCACTCAAATAAACATATATTTCTTTATTATCTATAAAATGTATATATTTTTTAGATATATTTTATTTGAGTAAGTCCAAGGGAATAAATATCTGATGGCAAAATTTGTATAAATTATTTGGTACATTTTTGGGTGCAACTTAAATTCAATCAAATAAATACATATTTATTTATTATGTATAAATAAAAAATATTAATTAATTAAGTCCAAAGGAATAAAATTCACATGAGAAAATTTGTTTACATTTTTGGTGCAATACATAAATTCACTCAAATAGTGTGATATATAAAACTCAAAAAGTGCAATATATATATTTAAAATATTTAGCTATTTATTTGTTTGTTTATTATATATACATAAATTAATATTCTTATTTGAGTAAGTCCAAATAAATAAAAAGCATTTTTTGGTACATTTTTGGTGCAATTTATGAATTCATAACATGCATGAAAAAAAAAAATATATATATATTTTATATATATATATATATATATATATATATATATATATATATATATATATATATATATATATATATATATATAATTTTTTAATATACGTATATACATTCAAAGATAGGATTCAAATCTAAATAAAAAGGACTTTTGAATAAATGTATTTTGTTTGATTTATTTTGTTTATTTTTTTATTTATTTATTTATTATTTTTTGCTTAGTTTTTTAGATTTTAGGGGTCTTTATTTATTCTTTTTTTGTGTGTTTTAGTAGAATAAAAATCTGACGAAAAATTAAATTCATGACTTAATGGAAACCTAATGACACACTGTATACATTTTTTGTTACATCTTTGGGGCAATATACAAACTCCAGACTAAGATGAAAACCCAATAAAAATGGCGTTTTAAAACTGCTTGAATACATAGTTTATGTGGCGAATGCCATGGAGTATAAAAAGCACCTTAAAAGGCAAACCTTCCCTAAAGCCAGGAGTGCATGTGAAGGCTCACGGGGCGCTGAATATCAGCCCAATCACCCCTGATCCACTGAGAACTTCAGCCCTTTCATAAGAAGTGTGTCAACGATGAAGCGATTGAGAAAATGTGTGCATAAAGCGATTGGATTTAATGCATAAAGCCTTAGATCACTGCCACGGGAGCTCTCCGCTTAGATTATCCTAATGTGAAATCATGAGGCCATATTTGGAGAGAAATCTGAGGTGGGTTGTGCCAGACGTGCACTGATTAGCCCTGTTTGATGAAATCAGCGGCTTTCATTGTACTGTAAAGTCTTAAGGTGAATATCACGGCGTAAATCAAGCGCACCTGCCGATGAATAAAAACCACTGATCCCAGAAGCCTCCACGTTCCCCCCTGACGATCCACATGCAGCATTCGCAAGATCTGGAGGAAGCGGATCCCTCTGCAATCACAGAAATCACAGCAATGTAGTAGAATAAACATCAGGGAATATGATCATCACTGGATGTTGTGCTGCTGAGGATGATGCTTCTGTTGATCATATCTGTACCTGATCGCAGATGTGGCGAACACTTGCCCATTAGACCCAACACTCAGAACCACAACAGAAGCCACGACTACTATCAGATCTGAGTCAGCAGTCAAAGAAGAGAGAGAGAGAGAAAACACAAGAGAAGTGACAAGAATGACACCATTTTGATGCAAAATGTATAAATAAAATTACAGCTCATGGTTATTCAAAAATATACTCAATCGGAAACTATTTATTCATTCATTTTACTTTATTTTTTGTTTATTTTTTATTTATCACTTATTGATCACTGCAAAAAAAAAACAATAAATAAATTAGCCTGTAAACATGACATTTCCGATGAAGTGAAAGTAATAACATTAAGGTTAAAGCCTCTTTGGTTGTTTACTGGTTTGTAATTACTAATGTTTATTAATTTAATTGTATTAATTTATTTACTTTAGTCATGCAGTAATTATTTTATTTAATTGATTTATTATTACATTTGTATTTTTTGTTACATTTGCATGCAGTTTATTAATTTATTAATTTAGAAATTGCATGAACAAATATTTCATTGTAGTGAAAACAGTAACCTTAAGGTGAAAGAAAAACATCTTTAGTACATATACTGTATACTAAACTAAAAAAATATTTAAAGTAATACTTTGTTACTTGAAATAAAATAAATGGTATCTGAAAAAATCCTAAATGTATTTTATTTAAGCTATAAAAACTACATAAATACATATAAATCTATAAAAATAAATAAAAATGACAAAAACACACAACAAAATTACTTAAACTTTAAGACAAATTGTAATGAAAATTAAATGCATAAAAAAACAAATTCTATTAATTAACTATTATAATAAAAACTTAGAGTAGTTTCTCAATTATACTAAAATAATACTGGACACAATTAGATAACCTTTAGAAATAATTTTTTTTTTTTTTAAATAAAAAAAAAAAAAATAAAAAAAAAAAATAAAATAAAATCAAAACAAAACAAAACACAAAATTAAATTAAATAAAAAAATAATAATAAAAAATAAAAAATAAAATATGAAATTTTTAGTGTGAGGAAAGAACCTGAAGTTATACAGTTCCTTCAAGTAGATACCTATAATGGAGATGGGTTTCCTGATGAACCTCAGACGGCCTTTAATACCCACATATTTGCTCCGACAGCCAGCTGACCACAGACGGACCACGTACTCCGTCCCAAAAAACACCACCAGCACGATCTCCTGTAGAGCAGAAAGAAACGGGTGGATCTTTGAATGCATACATGCGTTTCTACACACTATCCCGGAGGATCGTCTCGCTCTGAGTCAGCAGGACACACTGATCTACAGCTCCTCTCTGACCTCTCATCATCATCTGACCCCATCTCCGGCCCGACTGCAGTTTACTTACACAGGTCAAAAACAGCTAACAACAAATATAGTCTGCTAGCAGAAACAAACTAACTGTGAGCACTCCTATTCACTACAATATAATATATATATATGTGTGTGTGTGTGTGTGAAACATCTCTGATCCTTTGATGTGAAATGACTCATTTTTTAAATAATACAATTAAAAATAAAATAAAATAAAACAGTAGATGTCTTAACTGAGTAGAAATAAAATAAAATAATTAATAGAGTTCCCAGTTTCAGAATCTCTCCTTTAGAGATCAGCTTTGATTTGGAACTTTGATTTTTGTATTATTCTATTTTATTTTTAGAATAAAATCAATTTGGAATTTTTATTTGGAATCTTTCAAGTGTGTCTTTTGTCTTTTTAACTGATTGTACTTTTCAGAGGATTAAAACAAAAACAAAAATAAGATCAAATGTTTCTTTTCAAAGTAATGAAACCAGACACAAATAAGTCTTTTTCCAGAAAGAGATTTATATTTGACTATTCTTTAAGAAATGTTTGTACTGAGATCTTTGCTGATCTTTGTGTATTATCTCGTACACAGTATAAATAGACACAAACGCTGTTCAGCTCCTCTGTGTTTCTCTAAGGTCCTCCTCACAGGTGTTGTGTACTGACAGAAATACTAAACTACTCCATCAGGAATATTTAATGTGCTCCTAGGAATAAGAGCCTTCAAATCCTGTCCATGAACTCAACATTAGCTCAACTGAGATGTGACACTGCCATCCAGTGGGAGACTAGAGTACTGCATGAGTCTACTGGAAATCACCTGCAGCACACATAAAGAAAATACCCCTTTAACTTTAATAATAAATATCTCAGTGTGTGTGCATGCTATTCAATAAATAAATAAAGAGATGAAAAATACATAAACACATTTTATTTTAGTAAAAAAAAAGGATCCGTCTTGGTATTTTCTGCTGAGGCAAAAAGAAAAGAAAAGAATAAAGTAAAAATGTATTTTTAAAATAAATAAATAAATATAAATAAATAAAAGCTTCAGTCTCAGCTGGGGGAAAAATATAAACAACAAAGCACTTGTTTTTTTCTGTTAGAGGTAAAAATAATAATAATAATAATAATACAATTAATTAAATAAAATAATCAATAAATAAATAGTTAAAAAATGCATTTATTAAAAATAGTTTAATAAAAAGTTTTCATTATATATTAGGGGTGTGTGATAATATCATAGAATAAATAATACATAAATATATTTACAGTATCAGTCTTAGCTATGTAATAAATATAAAAAACAAGCAATTTGTATTTTCTGTTAAAATAAAATAAAATAAAATAAAATAAAATAATTAGATGGGAATAAAAAATAAAATTAAATAAATACATAAAAGAACTGATATCCTGTGAAAGGCTTACCATCCAGTAGAGAGATCCTGTTGCGAAGTCTGCATACTGCTCGATGGTGGACAGGACGCTGAATATCAGGCAGACGAGGACCATGAGGAACCTGGGACATATAGTAGGTAAGATCTGCCATTACACACAGGTGTATCTCTTTCCATTTAATGATTTCATCGGATGATTCACACCACATCATTATCTGTTCACATCAAAACCGCGTAAGGTCATTTCATCATAGACTGATGAAGATTTCGGTTATTTTTCCATTGAACTGGATCTGGAGGCAACTATGGCCTTGATCACAAATCATCTCAATTCACAAACTTGTTATGAGCCAATACAGCAGTAACTCAGCATAACTCAACACTTTGTCACATGCTGTTTGTATTTGCATATAACTAAATGTATTGCTTTAATATACATAATTCATTTTAAATTTACACATTCCAAAACACCCTTGCATTCTTTGGAAAATAAAATTCTCTATGATTTCCAGTTAATCGTAATCCTGCAAGCTTTTTATGATGCACATCAGGACAAACACAAATATATTAAGGCATATTTTTAGACATCAATCCTTAAAAAAGAATGAACGAACAAATTTACTAATTAAGATCAAATAAAAATAGTAGATGTGAAACAAATTAATTAATTAATTTTAGCTGGGTAATAAGTATAGACAACAAGAACTTGCCATTTTCTGCTAATTTTCTGTTAAGGCAAAACTAGATAAAAATAAAATAAAATAAAATAAAATAAAATAAAATAAAATAAAATAAAATAAAATAAAATAAAATAAAATAATAGTAACGGTAGATGTCTTGGCCTTTGGTATTGTTTAAATTAAATTAAATTAAATTAAATTAAATTAAATTAAATTAAATTAAATTAAATTAAATTAAATTAAATTAAATTAAATTAAATTAAATTAAATTAAATTCATCATGACAGATTGTGAAATGCAATATAAATACAATTGACTTTCACTGATTTGTCTTTAATTCCATCCTGACACATTCAAATAGATGTTAAAAATTAAGTTAAAATGAATGAAAAGCACACCAGCAAAACACAGCCCCCCTAATTACACAGGACGTCCTTAATCTACTAGTCATTCAGAAAAGTCTCAGACTAGTGATGGTTTTGAACAGAATGAGCGTACTGTTAGTGTTGGGAAGGATTCCCACACAGAGGACAGATGTGAGACAGTTTAACCACATGAGAGGTTACACACGCTTTTCCTTCAAACACACACACACACACACACACACACACTCCTTCCAACTCAAAAAGACAAACACACAATGTGACTCACACAGCAGTCAGAGATCAAAAAGTCAGATGTTTATTTCAAAAGATAAAGCAGCGAAGGCGTTCTGGAGTTACGTCACGTCCAGATGTACGCTGACCTCGAGTGTTCGAGCGGTTCCAGTCTGTTGTGACTGAAGGTGGTCTCCTAACATCACCCAAACCACAGTCATGACATGTGAGCAACATCCTCAAATACTGACCGCTCCTGAGCGGAGAGACACCTGAGCTGAGGCTCTGCTCATCTAAAGAGTCTGAACTGTAGAGCACCGTTCTTCATAATTCTATAGGATCCTATAGGATTCCGTTCTAGTTCTGTTCTGTTCTTCAAGATTCTAATCTATAAGGTCCTAATTTGTGGCAACATATAGTTAAAAGTTTTTGAACAGTCAGATATTTGATCCAAAGTACACCAAAAACAGTAAAAATATTTTACTATTTAAAATAACCCTTTTCTATTTGAATATAAATTCTAATGTAATTTATTCCTGCGATCGAAACTGTATTTTTTGCTGCTTAAAAACATTTATTATTATTAAGTTGAAAACAGATATGTAGGATGTATTTTTAGGTTTCTCTGATGAATATAAAGTGCAGAAGAACTGAATTTGTCTGAAATATAAATCTTCTGTTACATTATACATGTCTTTAGCATCACTTTTGGTCAATTTAAAGCATGCTTGCTTAATAAAAATAGAAATGTGAATGGTTTAGTGTATAATAGATCATTCTATTCATCAAAGAATCTTGAAAAATATTGATAATGATAATAATAAATGTTTATTGAGCAGTAAATCAGTATGTTAGAATGATTTCTGAAGATCGTGTGACACTGAAGACTGGAGGAATGATGCTGAAAATACAGCTGCGCATCACAGAAATACATTACATTAAAAAATATTCAAATAGTAAACTGCTTTTGCTGTATTTTGGATCAAATAATGCATGTTTTGTGAGCAGAAGAGACTTTGGACTGGTAGTGAATATAAACTGTAAAGTTTCTGGAGTGACAAACTGAATTCCCTAAAATAAAACTTGCTTCCAAGAATGCTCCTGAAATGTTCGTGCAGAGCGTGGAAGCTGAACAGTAAACTGGAGGCAATGATGCGATCAATTGCATTTAGCTTAATATACACCCTTGATTTTGCTCATACAGAAAAGAGTAATCCATCTTTCAAATCGGTAAAAGATCTACTTTCAATTGCGTGCACTCAAAATAACCACAAAACATTGTGCTTTTGTAAAATAAAGAGCAAACGGTGCACTTTCTTCCGTCTCGGTGAAATGTAGCACGTCAAAAAAAAAATTATCTCAACTCTGTGTTTGACTCACAGACTTGAAAAATATATCTATAGAAAATGTCTACTTTTAAATCAACCAATTCAAATGGAAAACAAATATGTTCAGATTATGTAGTTTGTATGGAGAGGAGAGTCGTTGACCTCGTCACTGCAGCCGAATATACAGAAAACACTAGTTTATCAGTGGATTATAATGTTAAGGCAGTCTTCTTGCTGTTTTGCCCTGACACTCTTAGGTAATAAATGTTATAAATAATGTTCAGTTTCTTGCACCACGGATAATTTCGCTTCACAAGATCTCAATGTACTGTATTGTCAGGAGCCACAGCTGTTAATTTTGTTCCTTGAGATGCTTTCTTATGACTCTCAAAGAGACGATAGCAGTCAGCTTGCATCTTGTGGCCTAAGGTTGAGTAAATTAACAGCAACTTCAAATTTTTGGTTTTCGTTAGGTTTATGCTCTGGGTTCTGCTCTATTTGATTCAGCATTGTAAGGTTCTGCTCTTCTTAAGGTTCCAGACGATCAGGTTTCTGCTCTTAAAGGAGTCAAAGGACACTGACGCTGTACATTACTGGAAGCAGTGGCTTTTAAACATTCACTCTGTTTGGAGCCCATAATCACAAGGTCCTTAAATTTCTGTCACTAAGACTCTCAATGCTATTCAAGCAAGGCGATTATGTTCAGAAAACAAGTGCATACTGTATGCCGTTTAAAAACTTATGTCAAAAGAAAAATATAAGCGAGTATATATCATCTGAGCTAAATGACTGCAGCTGCGCTGTATGGAAAAAGAAATGCTCCTCTAATCCGTTTCAGAAATGACCAGATGTTGTGATATCACACCATCAACAGCAGGATTAACAGAGATGCAGGACGCTACACTCGTAAATGGAACAAATATGGCCTCCATCGTTTTCTCAAATTTGGATTAAGAGCCATGTCAATAGATGAAAGAGTAATAATGTTTCATAAGCTGAATATCCCTTTAAATCTGTCTAAAGGTTGAGTCGCAGGGAATTGTTACTATAAACAGTTCAGGTACCATCTGTGAATAATAGTCAAAATATGAAAGAATCAAACTGGCTTTGATCTTATGTTTAAAAATAATTGAATGTCTGTTATAGACTGTATTTTATACATACTGTATACACACTCACAAGCCACTTTATAAGGTACACCTGTTCAATTGCTTGGTAACACAAATAGCTAATCAGCCAATCACATGGAAGCAACTCGACATCTAGATGTGGTGAAGACGTCTTGCTGAAGTTCAAACCGAGCATCAGAATGAGGAACAACGAGGATTTAAGTGACTTTGAGTGTGGAATGGTTGTTGGTGCCTGAGTATTTCAACAACTGTGAAATACTGTGCAGGCTGGTGGTGGTGGTGTAATGGTGTGGGGGATGTTTTCTTGGCACACTTTATGCCCCTTAGTGCCAATTGGGCATCGTTTAAATTCCCTGGCCTACCTGAGCATTGTTTCTGACCATGTCCATCTTTTTATGACCACCATGTTCCCATCCTCCGATGGCTACTTCCAGCAGGATAATGCACCACCTCAGCTCGAATCATCTCAGACTGGTTTCTTGAACATGACAATGAGTTCACTTTACTCAGATGGCCTCCACAGTCTCCAGATCTCAGTCCAATAGAGCAGCTTTGGGATTTGGAGGAACGGGAGATTCACATCATGGATGATCAGCTGACAAATCTGCAGCAACTGTGTGATGCTATCATGTCAATATGGACCAAAATCTTAGAGGAATATATCCTACACCTTGTTGAATCAATGCAATGAAGAATTAAGGCAGTTCTGAAAACAAAAGGGGGTCTAATCCAGTACAAGCAAATTGTACCTAATAAAGAGGCCAGTGAATATACTATATATATATATATAGTACAGACCAAAAGTTTGGACACACCTTCTCATTCAAAGAGTTTTCTTTATTTTCATGAATATGAAAATTGTAGAGTCCCACTGAAGGCATCAAGGGCTATTTGACCAAGAAGGAGAGTGATGGGGTGCTGCTCCAGATGACCTGGTCTCCACAGTCACCAGACCTGAACCCAATCCAGATGGTTTAGGGGTGAGCTGGACCGCAGACAGAAGGCAAAAGGGCCAACAAGTGCTAAGCATCTCTCGGGGAACTCCTTCAAGACTGTTGGAAGAGCATTTCAGGTTACTACCTCTTGAAGCTCATCAAGAGAATGTCAAGAGTGTGCAAAGCAGTAATCAAAGCTAAAGAAGAACCTAGAATATGACATATTTTCAGTTGTTTCACACTTTTTTGTTACGTATATAATTCCACATGTGTTAATTCATAGTTTTGATGCATTCAGTGAGAATCTACAATTTTCATAGTCATGAAAACAAAGAAAACTCTTTGAATGAGAAGGTGTGTCCAAACTTTTGGTCTGTACTATATATATATATATATATATATTAGGGCCGGGACTCGATTAAAAAAATTAATCTAATTAATTAGAGGCTTTGTAATTAATTAATCGAAATTAATCACATTTTAATCGCATATAAATATTTGACCTGAGAACAGTGAGAAGTAATTTTTTTTTTCAAATGGATTTATAGTATACCATTGAATAATGACTGAATACATAAGCTTAAGCAACAAAATATTGTTTATTTTTGTTCAGCCAAGTCTAGCAGACAAGTGCAATTTTTGCCATGAAGTGTAGCAATAGCATATTTAGAAACAATTTAGAAATAGTACATTTCAGAAATTCAGGAAGCTTATAGGTGCTGGAACCTTCTGTAAAGAGTTTTTTTTTTTAAGTAAAACACAATACTGTCAATTACATTCAGAACATTGGAAACACTGACTATTAGAAAACATCTCTCTGTTGCTTCAGAGGCCATAACATACTCAAGTCCAACTCTTAATAACCTTGGCCAAAACAATAAAGAGTTCAACATAAACTGTTGCACCAACAAAATAATACATAATTCAACATAAAGTGTAAAGTCCACGCTAGCTGCTATATGTTTTGCGTTGAGGTGATACTCGAGACTCGATGTGCTGCAGTGATATGCGAACGCTAGTTGGTGCTTCAGTATAATCGGTCCGCCGAAACAAATCCAGTGAGAAACGTTCCGCGGTGCAAAAATAAGTTATTAAAAATGCGGGAATTTTTTTCTGTAATTAATTAATCTTAGTTAACGCGTTATTTTTTGTGTAATTAATTAATCTCAATTAACGCGTTAAAGTCCCGGCCCTAATATATATATATATATATATATATATATATATACAGACACACACATACACTTTATATTTTCTTAAAACAATTTACATAAAGCAATTTCACACACTTTAGTTATTCAATTATTTTAGAATTTACATTGAAATTGTATTTATTTACATATTACATGTGTGTTTACTTTTTAATTATTAAATAATATTTATTATTTATATTTATATTGAAATATATTGAAATATTTTATGTAATTCTATTAAAATATATCTAAAAATATCACAAATCACTAAATATAAATAATAAATATATATTTACTTCATTTTTTACTTTAAATTGTAAATTAAACAATTTAATAATTTACAAATAACTATTTTTTTTTTAATCACTACAGTCTAATTAATAAAAACTACAACTTTAAACCAAGAGTAATCTAGTCTGAGATTGTGCATCTTCTGAAAGGTCGTGTTGTGTTTGACCTTTGTCATCATGACCCTTTACTCCTCATGAGTCGTTTCTCTTTGTGCAAATGTTGGTCTCTACTCTACATTATGTTCCTGTCAATCCCATGGACCCCTGCAGACACATCCAGGGCTCTCGACTTCAGCCAAATTAAATTCCAAATCCAAGCCAGATTCCTAGCCCAAAAACAATAACAGTTTCCTCTGAACCCTGCCTTAGACGAGCCATTTTCAATCAACCTCCCATTGCGTTAAGAAGACACGGCACACCGGCAGCTAATAGCGTCACGAGCTTGGGACGTTCAAAATGAAGGACAAACTCTAGACCTGATTAAAACAAAACATCTGGTGCATTACTGAGCTAGATCCCAAAATCAGACTGATGACTGGCATTCATCACGTCCATTAAAACTGATAATATATTCTAATCTAGAAGTACATTTAAAGAGAAGATCAGTGCACAACAAAAAATCTACAATGTCATTAATAATATATAGGTATTAAGCCTAAATCAAATCTCAACTATCATTTCTTACAGCTGTCCTGTTACATTTCGTGGGTCTTTTTTGCATGAGTTGTTAAGTGTCTAATGAAAGTAATAATTGGCTTTGGTAACTAAAAGCTGCTTGCTAATTGGCCAGTAACTTTATAAGGAAAGGAAACATAATACATGGTTTAATCAACCCAAGAAAACTAATCTGACCCTCACTAATGAGAAAACCCATTCAAATCAAAGCAAATGTCAACTTATCAACTTTTATCATTTCAATTTATACCAACACTTGCCTGGAAAATTTACCAAGGTCTTTTCTTCCAGACATGAATTTTGGGACACACTTGGAATATTTATCACAATAAGCCTTAAAAAAGAAAACATTATTAGCTAAATCACTGTATGTTGTACAACTTCACAGAGAAATAAAAACTGACACAAATATGGTAATATAAATAAACATAATTTAAAAGTTTGGGATTTTTTGCAAGAAATTAACACTTTTATTCAGAACGGATGCATTAAATTGATTAAAAGTGACAGTAAAGACATTTATATGTTACAAAATATTTCTATTTCAGATAAATGCTTTTCTTTTGAACTTTTTATTCATCAAAGAAATCCTGAAAACTAAATGTATAACGGTTTCCACAAAAATATGAAGCAGCACAACTATTTCCAAAATGTATAGTAATCTGAAATGTTTCTTGAGCAGCAAATCAGTATATTTTCATGATTTCTGAAGATCATGTGACACTGAAGACTGGAGTTATGATGCTGAAAATACAGCTGTGCATCACAGGAATAGATTACATTAGAAAACCGATTCAATCGGAAAACAGTTATTTTAAATTGTAATAAAATTACACAGTATTACTGTTTTTACTGTAATTTTGATAAAATAAATGCAGCTTTGGTGTGCAGAAGTGCCTTATTTAAAAATAAGTAAATAAATAAATAATAACAGCAAGATACATAGTTTTGAACAAGAGTACAAAAATCAGGCTTCTTTAAAGTTAATAATCTTTTTCTTTTTCTCAAAAGGTCACGTTTTCAAGGTTGCAGAGGACGGATCACTGCTGACCTATCAGACAGCGATTACAGATTTCCGGTCATCCAGGAAAAGCCGGTGATGGCTGTTTCCCAGAGTCATGCCCCTCGTATCGGGGTCATACATCAGCTTAGCAGAGATATTAATACTCATTAGCAGGGTGATGCAGAGGATTATGCTATCATATACTGCACATTTGGCATACTGCAAAACAACTGGGATGCATATTCAAACTACTTTTTTCCCTCTCATACTTTCACAGGAAAAAGGTACAAAACTGTCACTGGGGCAGTACACTTTCAGAAGGTATTAATATGTAAACTTTAGGTACTAATGCACATGTTTAAAGCATTAATACCATTTAGGCACAAATATGTACTGTTAAAGTACCTTTAAAGAACTTGTATTCTGTTTATATGCATCATTAAGGTATGCTCATTATTTTCGTCATGTGACACACAGCAGCCACAACAGCATATTGGCAAATTATCATTAAGCATCATTTATTTATTTTTTCATTTTTATTAGAAATATTCAAACTATATCCTGAAATATTTCGATTCTCATCTTCACAGATTATGTTAGATAAAATGCGATGGTCAAAGTAGCCCAATAATGTAATCTATTTAACGATGCATTAAAACCGTCAGCTGTTACTTAAGTAACACATATGGTTGTCATGCAATAACATATTTTAATTCAACTGACTTTATATTAAATGTGAATTTAACATCGAAAGTTAACGTGATATAAAAACGGCTACTAATCTTTCAGAGCAAATAACATTTACATTATCAAAGATCATTTTAACGGACAGTATAGAGTTCAATCACTCTCAGAAACTCCCATTAAAATCACTGAAACTGTTAACACTGTGAAATCAATATCTTAATTATAGATTTGTACACACATCTGCACTTTGCTGTTTCTGAATTTGCCAGAAAGAGAAATTCAGTCAGTGTGCGAGTGAAGGAAGCACCAGCATTTTAGCGATGACTCATCAGAACACCTCTGATTGGCCATTGCGTTCATAAGCTCATCAGAATCTTGTGTGATTGGTTATAATGCTTGAATACTGCTCCAGTCACAACTTAACACTAGTTTTTCTGAGAGTGTATGGGTTTGTAGGAAATACACCTTCCAATTAAGAAATCCACTAAAGCAGTGAGGATGATAACCTGTGAATGTCTCCGTTTGTCTAGGGCAACCCGAAGCAGCACAAACAAAGCGTTGAGATATAAGGAGTGTGACTGTAAAAGCGGAGCTGTGAAGTACAGCGGCTCATGAACACCACCTGACCCGACTCTGGCCTGAGATTACTTATTGATGGCAGGCAGTTTTAGGATCCTGACAGGGAAACAAGAGAACATGAATGTAATCCGGTCGCCAGCTCAACTTAAGCACGAAATGGTACACTGGTCTCCGTACGATGCAGTTCGGTAACTACAGACCGCTCTTAGTGCAAATAATCCGAGACAGTTACAGCTAGCAAAACTAGCAGCCCACCCAGCCAAGTGTGGACTCGCTTCATAGAGCCAAACAAAAACAACCAAACCAATCATATATTTGATGTCTAATGGGATTTGAAGTTGAAAACGGTTCAAAATGACTCATGCATCCAGCTGTCCGGAGTGGATTAAATCGCCTATGAGTTATGATCTTATTTGGGATGAACTGATTATTTTTATGGCTCAATTAAGTATGTTCTTAAATGTGTGCCAAAAAAGGGGGGAAATAAATACTGTATTTTCTGGAAAATAAGTCGAACCTGGTCAAAATTGCATTGTAGAATTTTTAAAGGGGTCATATGATGTGATTAAAATGTTTCCTTTCTCTGTTAAGTGTTACAAGCTCTTGGTGCATAAAGAAGATCCGTAAAGCTGCAAAGACTAAAGTCTCAAATCCAAAGAGAGTCAACCACACCCCCCTAAAACGCCTCATTCTAGCATGCCCCCAGATGGACACCACTAGAAACCAGTGGTTTAGTTGTATTTACAATTGTTCCAGAACAGTTCAACCCAAATTTTCAGATGTGTGCAGCGCATTTTATGGAGTGCATTACTTTCCTACAAGAGTAGCCTATAATGCATTCATTCTGTGGAGCAATAACAACTTTACAAGGACAGTCTGGTGCTTCTGACTCACAGCCTGTAAGTACGTTTTTATATTTAAAGAATTTGCCACTGATGATTCAAACGTGAGTTTTGAGCAGTGTAGAGTAGCGCTTGTTGTTTGTCACAAAATGCAGACATGGTTTTATGTTTACAAGGCAAGATACGCAACACAATGCATAAAAAGACAGTATAAGTCATTATAATCCGTAATTATGTTACTACTGCATGCAGCAAAGGCTTAGTTTGTAATGGGTTTTACTGGATTTGTCTCGCCGTGCCGGGAGACCGTATGATGAGGGGTGAAACATTTCCATCACACGCTTGAGGCATTCGGCCAATCACAACGCACTGGATAGCTGGCCAATCAGCGCTCACCTTGCTATTTCAGAATGATGAGCTTTTCAGAAAGGCGGGGCATAGAGGAGAGACCATATATGTGGAAAATAATATGTTGTTTTTTACCTTAAACCGCATTAACATTACACCAAATACACAAACTAATGTTCTTTTTAGCAACATCAAATGACCCCTTTTACATTCAGTTTGAGGTCAGTATTTTTTTTATTTATTATATAATGTCTTTAGATATGTTATGTTACAAAATATTTCTATTTCAAATAAATGCTGTTCATTGAAACTTTGTATTCATCATAATGAGTTCAGAGCAAAAAACTCATGAGTTGCATCAGTGTATAATTCACATTCCATTATTACATTCAGAAATAATGTAAAATACTGAATATCTTTACAAGCATCAAACATGTTTTTTATTTCCCTTCACTCCACAATAAATAATTTAAGTTTAATAGCATTCAGAACCAAAGTTATTTTATTATAATTTATATACTTTTTGTTTTTATCAATATTTCTAAACTTTCATTTTAGGTTTAGTTAAATTTTTTATCATTCGTATTAGTTTTTATTTATTTTAATATTACAATTTAGATTGATTTTTATTTAAATTTTTACTTCAGTTTCCGTTTTTATTTATTTTATTTCCAGTGAATTAACTTAAACTAAATAAATATTAATATTATTGCCTTGGCTACTAACTCAGCTTTATTTCAATCAACAAAAAAAGTTTAAGTAGTTTTAGTTATCGATAATAACCCTGTTCCGAATGGAACATGAATCAAACATGTAAGTATAAAACAAACAGAAATTATGGTGACGTTCATTTTCGACTATATTTATTATAATATAATCTGCAGCTGCAGCGCGGGGAATGCAGAGAGTGAAAAGGTGCACTGGCATGTGGATCAGTGCATAAGATTCATCAGAGGCACCTGGCCATGTGCATAGCTGAAGGAAATCTCCCACAATGCAACAGTGTCGTCTGTTTTATCTTCCGCACTTTTTCCACATTGTAGCCTTTGGCAAAAAAAGCACACATTTGGGAATGTGGAAGCTGAGTAAAGACACAGCCTGCGAGAGAATGATTATATAAAACCTCACTTTTATCTCTGAGACAACAATAAGATTAAACCACATCAAGACTTCACAGATGATCCCAGTGACTCTTGTTTATTTTATAGTTCAAAACTTCTACAAAAACATTCTCCCAAGGGTTTTTAAATACTTCTGAACACTAGCAATACTCAAATAACATCTGTTTTTTTTCATATATGCTTTATAAATGCAAGTTTTGGGGATTATTATTATGAATGATTATTGAGCATAATATTGTTATAGCACTGTTATTTCGTAATCTGAATTAGATTTTGTTTTACTTGTAATTTTTCAGTTTAAATGTTAATAATTTTGACATTTTTATTAGTTCTTGGACAGTTTTTATTGGTTTTTATTAATCTTTAGATATTTATATTTACCTTTAATTATAAAGTGATTATTGTAAGGTAGTAGTATTTCATTTAAGTTAAATTTTCATTCTGAAGGTTTTTGAGCTTCTCTATTTTCAGCTTTTATATATGTCACAGTTCTGGTAGTTTGGACTCTCAGTTTGCTTTTTATATACATATATAATCATTTAAATGCAATAAAGGTGTTTTTCATCTAGTCATTATACCGTTAATCCTAATTTCTAAACCCAGACAGGATTTCTGAAAACATGGTCACCTGAAGAGCCAGACAGGTCATTAGTCTGTCAGGATGGATGCGTTCGATGTTTGTGTGTCCACTTCAGCGCTGGCAGAGCAGCCAGAGAACACCCTGGCATCGATAACCATCGGCAAGTAAGAGTTACTTAAAGGAGCGGCACAGAATATCAGTCAGTGGGGTTTAATTTTGTAAGAGGCTGAGATCAGGTTCACTGCAGCGACTGCAACTCTAGATACTCAGTTACACAGAGAGAGAGAGAGGTTATCAGACCACCAAAGCATCAGCACTGAAGCGAGTTTCCAACGCTGTCATGACATGCTTGTCTGATAAGTTCAAGAAAAGTACTAATATGTGCCAAAAGCTCCAGGCAGAGCGCCACATCTGAACATTCATTATTCTCCTCAATTTGGAATTCATTCACTGAAAAAAGTGGGTCAGAGAGTTATCAGCATGTTCTTAAAGAGATAGTTCACCTAAAACATACAAATCTGCCATTATTTACTCATTGTTATGTTGTTCCAGTGACTTTCTTAAATCTAACACAAACATAAGGAGATATTTAGCCAGATGTCTATGCTGCTCTTTTCAATGCAATACAAGTGGATGGGGACTGACTCTGAGCAGGGTTATTATTGTAAAAAAAATATATATATATTAAATATTAATATTTATAGAATGAAATGACAAATTAAATTAAATTTAAATGAAAAGTAATACTGAAATAAAAATCTAAAACAACAATAAATCTGAAATAAAAAAAACCTTAACAGTAATACTGTTATAATCAAAAATAATGACAAATATATATATATATATATATATATATATATATATATATATATATATATATATATATATATATATATATATATATATATATATACTATAGCAATTTTATGTGCTTTTGTCATTATTTTTGATAATAACTTACTTATATATGTATTACTGTTTAGGTTTTTTTTATTTCAGATTTATTTTTGTTTTAGATTTTATAATCTGAATTGGTCTAAGAATTGGTCCAAAGTCAGAGTTGGAGATGTCTTGAAAAAATTTTTTTGTATGTATACAAATTGTATAATATCAAAGGTACTCATTTCTAGTAATTGTGCGGATAATTCTTTTTTAATATACTTGTCCTCTCCCCACATTTGTCACTACCGCAACACAGTAATGATAATTTAATTAGAAAGGTTATATTGACCTATTAAGATTGTGCTATTTTATTAAACATTTTCCAGAAAAATTAATGTAAATCAATAACAATTCTTTTTTTTTTGTTTTTACATTTTCAAGTGTAATTTTTATGAGATTTGTTGTATTTTTAATCAAATTTTTCTTTGTAAAAGGCAAAAAGTTGATCATACTGATTTCAAAGTTAAGGATTCGTTAGTATGAATATACATTGCACTGAAAACTATCATAACATCTTAGTTGATAATTCAGCATACTTTATTTTTGACAAAATATCCCATGTTTCGGTAGTGACAGCACATTTTCGGTAATGACAGTAATGCTTTGGTAGCAACCAGAGGTGGGTAGTAACGAGTTACATTTACTTCGTTACATTTACTTGAGTAATTTTTCGGGGTAACTAATACTTTTCGGAGTATATTTAAAAATGGGTACTTTATACTCTTACTTGAGTAATTTTTTTGGGAAAAATCTGTACTTTTACTTCGTTACTGTGGGCGACGCTCCTCTCGTTACTTTATCTTAATGCAATAAATGTTGTAAATGGTTAAGTGAAAATGATCTTTAATAATGTAAATGTTATTTGCTCTCTTTCTGAACAATGAAAGATTAGTAGCAATATTTATATCACATTAACTTTCAATGTTAAATTCACATTTAATATAAAGTCAGTCGTATTAAAAATATGTTATGGCATGAAACCTATATCTGTTACTTAAGTAAACAGACAGGGTTTTATAATAAATTGGAGTAAAGGCTGATGAAATATATACATTTACACACGCACACATACATTATGTACATTTATCTATATATCTAAATAAAAATAGGCTCCGTATATATGACCCAAAGTAACTACTTGAGTAGATTTTTTATCCGATACTCTTTTACTCTTACTCAAGTAACTATTCGAGACTAGTACTTTTACTTTTACTTGAGTAAATATTTCTAGAATTACTTTTACTTTTACTTGATTAAAGTTTTTGGGTACTCTACCCACCTCTGGTAGCAACCACATCACATAATTTTACCTCACATACTAAAACACTACTATAACATTTTGTTATATGAAAATTTTGTTCATTTATGTCACTACCGAAAAAAAGATTTTTAGTCACTCTCCTATCCTGAAAAGTCTGTCTTGCAGAGATTGACTAAAAATTATTAAAATTCTAAAACTTTCTAAATTCTAAAAGATTGTGGAAGATAAATTCTTGACATGGTTCCTGATGGTTTCAAACCTAATTCTTCACCTTAATTCTTAATTCTTTTAAGTGAACGTGTCTCTTCTTCTCCACCTGTTTTTTCTGACCGTGCTGACCTAATGAGCATTTTTGCTGTCCTTAACTTTGCATATTCTAGTACTGCATCATTCTCATGGGCATATAACAATTTTTGACTTTTAATCTGAGCTAAATCTCTTTTTTGGCTCATTGTATCTGTAAAAGAAAACCTGCTTGCTAATTATGCACACCTGCACATTGTGGAGTTTTTAGCTTATATATCACTTATAAATGATTAAATGCAAAATGAATAGTAGTTATTAAGATTGACATGGTTTTGGAATTGGCAAAATGTGTAAAATTATCAGAATATCAGCTTGCCTAATAAGTATGCACGCACTGTATATATACTTAATAAATAAAACAAAAAATAACTATGAAACTACCTAGTACCATTAGAACACACTAGCAACCACACAGCCATTATTCAGAACATCTTAGCAACTGAAAAACAACGCTTGGTCAACCAACCACACTTTGTCCTCCTTCAGTTATGGAGAGCCACTCGGCATCAGCTGTAATTAACACACGACTGGAGCAATGAGCACAAACTAAACAAAACTAAAGATTTTGACATTTTCTGTGAGGGTTCCGCATGCAAACTCTTAAATGCCTCAGTCACAAACCAAACCAGACGTCCAACCTATTTTTAGGAATAAAACGCAGTTGAAATGAGGACACACTCAAATACATTCCTACAACAGGCAACCTCTAAGAACAGTCAAACGCTCTCAGACAAAAACAAACATAAACATGATTAAAAAAATCATCAGCTTCTTAATATAGCAGTTTAAAAGAACGCTTAATAAGGTGCATTAAGTGTCCATGGACAATTTATAGGTAAAATATTGTCAGTTGTATACTAAAGCATCACTATTTTTGCCTATATTAATTCTATAATGAAATTAAAAATTAATTTCTAACTGTACAAACATTCCATGTTGTCGCTCAATTAATGAGTACTCATAAATCTGCATGTGTAGTAATTACAGAACTATTAGTAAAAAGCTTTTAATTTTTTTTTTTTTTTCCATTTCACAAAGCAGACATTATAACTTCCCTAATATAATCATATTAATCAAATAGATATAAAAAATAACTGTTAATTTAGCTGTTAATATTTACAAATGCCATATAGCAAATACTATTAATAGGACGTCAACTTCCTAAAATTATTTAATGTCAACAACCCAAATATAAAAAAATCAACAATGTATTTAAAAGTACATTTTATAGGCTCAGATAAACATAAATATTTATCCTCATTTTAAAGTGATGAAATATTACAATATTAATCATCGCAAGCTTCATATTTACAAATGCTGATTAGTAAAATGCTGTAAAATCCTATCAGAAAAAAAATTTTCTGACTTAGTTAAGAACTCTTCATTTTGATCTCTCAAAGTGCACTAGATAGAATAATTTAACTTTAAAACTTACTTTTTCTTTTTAAATATCGTGGTAATTATCGTAAGGTGGACTTCATATCGAGATATTATCATATCGTGAGATTTTGATATAGTTGCATCCCCTACTAAATGATGTTTAGAATGACATGAAGTTAGCACGACAAAAGTCTGATTAAACCCCTATTAGCCAATCAGAAGCTTTATGAGCACAAATGTTACATGCAGGTGAGTAGAAGTGAACAGGGAAGTACTACTCACACGAGGAAGTGATACAGGAAGCACCTCAGGCCGGCGGGTCTCTCTAGGAAGTTGTACACATCGCCCTGCATGCTAGTCTTGGCGTGGTAAGGGCTGTGCGGGAAGCGGGTGGCGGAGGGAAGCGGGACGGTGGAGATGGAGAGGGGCTGGCAGCGCTGGCTGTGCGCCGGTGGCTCCTTTGTGTGGCCACCTGGAGCGACAGGTTCGCTTGATCCATTATTCACCATGGGCTCCAGTTCCAGTGAAACAGGAGAGTGTGCCGCGGCGAGGGAAGCGCTGGGCACTGCTGCCTCCTCCAGGCTGGGCAGGAAGTCATGGCCGTTGTGGCCGCAGTCCTTTAGTTTGATGCTGCTGCAGGAGGTGGACCATCCAAACGTACGTCCACGGGATAACAGAGGGGTCGGGCGGCCCAGTCTGTCCCCCATGGTGAATTCAGTGGGGTAGAACTGCTCCAAAGCGATTAGTCTGACATGGCACTAAACCTGTAAAGGGAGAAGCGATTTGTGATTTTTTTTTAAAAGACGTTCACCTGAGAATTAAAATTTGTTGAGAATGTCCTCGCCCTAGGGTCATCCTGAGATGTAGATGAGTTCGTTTCTTCATCAGATTTGGAGAAATGTAGCATTCCGTCACTTGCTCACCAATGGAAGTGAATGGGTGCCGTCAGAATGAGAGTCTAAACAGCTGATAAAAACATCACAGTAATCCACACCACTCCAGTCCAACAGTCCAAGGTGTGTGTTTGTAAGAAACAAATCTATCAAGACGTTAACTTTAAAGGTCTGTTCATACCCAGCAGAGGTGGGTAGTAACGAGTTACATTTACTTCGTTACATTTACTTGAGTAATTTTTCGGTGTAACGAATACTTTTCGGAGTATATTTAAAGATGGGTACTTTATACTCTTACTTGAGTACATTTTTTGGGAAAAATCTTTACTTTTA
The DNA here is from genome assembly GCF_003368295.1 of Carassius auratus. Taxonomy (NCBI): domain Eukaryota; kingdom Metazoa; phylum Chordata; class Actinopteri; order Cypriniformes; family Cyprinidae; genus Carassius; species Carassius auratus. Next base: position 26,145 of record NW_020529380.1, read on the forward strand.
CTTCGTTACTGTGGGCGACGCCCCTCTCGTTACTTTATCTTAATGCAATAAATGCTTCAGTTTATTCCAAACGCGCCGTCTACTTTTCTCTGGACAATGAGCGATGCCCATTCGCGAATGATTCATTCTTTTGAGTCAACTCTGTTCAAAGGCTTGATCAAACCAATTGGCAAACGAGTGAATTGGTTCATGAATCAGTTTGAATGAGTTGTTCAGTTCCCTGCCGCACGTGCTGAGCATCTGAAGCGGTTCACTCAGAGTTGTAACGTTTAAGAATATCAGCAGCGTTGAAAACGGGGCTATGGAACTGCACTGAATTGAAAGCTAATCTGCAAAGGCTATTATTTGCTTGCGATGGAGATCCTTATTAGATGAACGCGTGTGCTGTCTACTGTTTAACAGGTAATAACTTGGGCTACATTCGATTACAGTACACGATACCACTGTGACATTAGTTTGTTGTACGTGTGTGGCTTATAACAGGTTGAATGCAGCTTCCAAAAGACAAAGAATAGCCGATTAAGATTTTATTAATTTTAATACAATCACACCAGTGCGAGTACGTTCAGTAAGTCATATCATCAGCTGTTAAATTCAGATCTGTGATAGCTTGCTGGCGCTGAGCCAGAGACAGACGCGTTTTTACAGCGCTGCGCATTAACCAATCACACATGGTTCTGTTGAGCTTTTGAATGCAATGGCCAATCAGAGGTGTTCCGATGAGTCATCGCTGAAATGCCGGTGCTTCCTTCACTCGCTCACTTACTGAATACCTCTTTCTGCCGAATTCTCTCGTCAGAAACAACAAAGTGCAGTGCAGATGTGTGTACGAATCTATAATTAAGATATTTCACAGTGTTAACAGTTTCAGTGATTTTAATGGTAGTTTCTGAGAGTGAATGAAATCTAGACTGTCAGTGAAAATTATGTTTAATAATGTAAATGTTATTTGCTCTCTTTCTGAACAATGAAAGATTAGTAGCAATATTTATATCACATTAACTTTCAATGTTAAATTCACATTTAAAATAAAGTCAGTCGTATTAAAAATATGTTATGGTATGACACCTATATTTGTTACTTAAATAAACAGACAGGGTTTTATAATAAATTACATAAATTGGATTAAAGGCTGATGAAATATATACATTTATACACACATACATACATTACATACATTTTTTGTCTATATATCTATATAAAAAAAGGCTCCGTATATATGACCCAAAGTAACTAGTAACTAACTACTTGAGTAGATTTTTTATCCGATACTCTTTTACTCTTACTCAAGTAACTATTCAAGACTAGTACTTTTACTTTTACTTGAGTAAATATTTCTAGAATTACTTTTACTTTTACTTGAGTAAAGTTTTTGGGTACTCTACCCACCTCTGATACCCAGGACAATCAACTATAAACAGCTGGTGAACGATAAAATAATATTGACAGCCAATCAGAATCCATCCTGCTATAATGAGCTAGAGAGTTTAAAGCAGCAAACAAGCATGCGCTTAAAATAAACAGACTTATATCTTAAAAACAGACTTTATCTATTTAGTTATCTTTATAGTTATCGTTCTCGGTGTGAACAGGGCTTAAACCATCATGTCTGTTAAAATAGGAGTCCATAATCCATAATAACGCTTCCTCCAGTGAAAAAGTCCATCTCCTGTTGTCTCTCACATCAAAAACCAGTATATTTGTTTAGAGCTGTTTTGGCTTGTAAACGATGTTTGATCTGAGCATATTTCTCTCCTGATTCAGATAGGATTACTTTTTAACTAAAGAAAGCAATATTATAGATGGAGGATGCATATATTTTAGCCAGTGGTTTGAAAAACCTTTATGAATTTGTTCCTTGCAAAAAGCAATAAACAAAGATGTGAACTGGTGGACTGCATGGGTGTGGATTTTTGTGGTGTTTTTATCAGCTGTTTGGACTTTCCTTCTGACGGCACCCATTCACATCCATTGGTGAGCAAGTGATGTAATGCTACATTTCTCTGAATCTGATGAACAACAAACTCAACTACATTTTGGATGACCTGAGATTGAGTACATTTCTGTAAAATGTGATTTTTGGGTGAACTGTTTCTTTAATCTGTGTTTCACCTTTTAAGATCATTTACAGTCTCGGTGATCTTGAGTATTTGGTTGTGTTTGACTGATCACCAGTTGTTGGGAAGTCACAGCACACATTAACTCACGAACTGTCATGACGTGCTCCAAGTCTGCGGGTTTAATAAGGAGCAGCTCGCAGCTCAGACAGGTTAAAACTGCATGAGAATGCACTGAAGATCACCAGACACATCTATAAACCTCCACTGACAGACAAATGCACCATGAGATCATGTTTAAAAGTGTTGAAGTCACTCACTTTAGAAAAGAAATAAAGGTTCTTGTATTCTATAAAAGGTTCTTATATTGTAACATTAAAGATATTTTGTAATTCGAAAAGTTACAAAAAGTTATATTGTAACATAATGCCATATTAGAATGATTTCTGTAGGATCATGTGAGACTGAAGACTGGAGTAATGATGCAGAAAATTAAAATTAGAAAAAAATTTTTTTTAGTATATATTAACACAGTATGAAATATATTTCAAAATATTAATGTTTGCACTGTTTTTTTTGTTGTTTTTTAATCAAATGCACGTTTTGTTAAAATGTCTCTCGAAATGGAACAACCACAAAAAAAAAAAAAAAAATCTACTAAGCAAATGCTGAATGAGTGTCATCACTCTAGCTTGATAGTGATTTCACTGAAGTCTTCCTCAGACGGGTCACAAGCCAGTGAGGAAGAGGAGTAAAAATACCCTCATTAATGAGATCAGACTTTCCCCTCAAGAGAAATCACAAGATCGCCAATCCATCATGAGATGACCAGTGGATGGACACACAAAGCCACTGGAAAAAGCATTGTGAGTGGAGACGAATGGAAACAGGACCCTGCTCTCCTCTCTGCCGCGTCTGTCAGTCTCAGTGGCAGAGCCGCTGACAGAAGAGCGACTGCAGCGCCGGCTGCTCACAGATACAGTTTCAGACCACCGCTTTAAGCTGAAGATCACAGTGTCAAGAGATAGAAAGCACTCACAGTCAGAGCGTGTCGAGAGGATTTAGTGGACAGAGAGATAAACACACTCACGCTCATTCATGTGTGCGTGAAGCACAAGAGCAGCAAATGAATGAAACCAGTCCCTCTTCAAGTTCCCAAACCAAAACAACTGGGTTTAAATAGATCTCAATAAAAATTATTAGAACCTCATAAATTAATTATTTTATGTAGCCATATATATAATATATATATATATATATACTGTATATGTGTGTGTGTGTGTGTGTGTGTGTGTGTGTGTGTGTGTGTGTGTGTGTTATGCAGGAATTTACTTATGCATTTAAATAATTTAGCTGCATTTGTTCACCTTGACATTTTTATACAATTTTTACTTGTAAAAAAACTTTTGATGTAAAAAAATGTCTTAATGTAAAAAAACAAGAAAAGACAAAGTGCTAAAAGTGATCAAATGCTATTGTTTCTTGTTATTTCATGTGCGATAGGCTAACTCTTAACAAGCTTTAAAGTATTGTAAATTAAGTTGTTGTTATTTCTATGCATATTTTGTGCATACAAATCGCTAATCTCAGAAAAGTAAAAAAATAAATAATGTTTTATGTTCAATTTAAACAGAAATTAACTATTTCAGTTGCTATTAATGGTCTTTTCATCTATATTTAAACCCACAATACGCCGTCTTGAAATATTTAGCTAGCTATACGTTTAACTGTGAAATGTCAAGAATACCTTATTTTAAATATTTCATCGATGGACATCACTTATAAAACAAAAAGAAAGGAACTTTTAAATCACAATTACCTCTCCAGGCAGGGCTCCTGGTGTCAGTTCTTTCATCATCCTCTTCATCGTCATCTGAAGTAAACGCGTTGATGTGCTTCAGCTGTCAATGATGCTGTGAGTGAAACACATGTGGAGAGATGCAGAAGAGATGCTGCGCGCGTCATCGCGGCTGTGAAGGCGCGTGCACGTGGGAAGCTTTTTAAATATGTCATAAATATTCAAAGTTCTCGGCTCTGACATAACATGTAAAGAGCATTATGCTATATTCTCTGAGGGTAAAAATATGATTTCGCTAAAAATATCAAATTAAAGTTAACAAAACGTTATTTACAAGCGAGCGCTATTTTATTTACACGCGTATCGCGAACGTGATGGTTAAAAAATAAGAATTCAAATTGATAATCAGTTAAAATATTATCTTTAAAACGCATCTCAAGACGTTCTGTTCAATTCATTCGTTTCCCATCTAGTTATTCTCCATGTAGAACGCAAAAAAAGGCGTTCAATTTAAAATGTTTCACTTTTAAAATGTTACAACTTAAATGTTGTTTTTAATGAAAAGCAGAACGTTTAGTTCGTTTAAATCATAGACATTATGATGTCTATGTTTTAAATGCTCTTCTCTCACATAGACAGTAAAAGAAAGGTCTCTCACGATTTGCGCTTCGCTTTATTTGCGTCCATCCGGGCCGCCGTAGTCACGCTGCAGGTTTTTCCATCATGGCTGCGTCCATCACTCACCTGCGCTGTCCTCCTTATACAAAATAAACTTAATATTAATGGAATATACAGCTTAATTTCATTCAACAGGAGGATTTCAATCTCCTCTGTCCGCTCATCCAGCGCTGTGGCCACAGAAACCGGTAAAACTCGTATTATCTGTTATTTAATCTATTTACAGGATTACGGAGCGCTACAAAGGGATTACAATTATTATTATTATTATTATTATTATAGCGAAAATATGTCATTACATTCCTAAAAATGAAATATTACATTTAACTAACAAATCTGGCGTATTATTACCGTCTTTTTGGACCAAGTACCATAGTACTACCATGGTATTCGTTGACTTACTAAGTAAGTACGGTTGTAAATAAAAAAAAATAAAAATTGAGCTGTAACCGTGGTATTATATATTGACACTGTCATTGTACCATTTGTTTCAGGGTTAATTGCGCGTCTGGTATGGTGTATTTAAATAAAATGTTTTTGTTGTTGTTTGTTGTTGTTTTTATGGCCTAATATTATATCAGTATGACTTTACTAATTGAAAAATGTCCAAAATGTGATTACAGAAGCCTCAGGCCGAGGTGTTCGGGGTCAGCGGAGGTCAAAGAGACAGGTTATTATTACACTTCA
>NW_020529381.1:0-7500 GCF_003368295.1 Carassius auratus
CGAGATAAGACGAGATCGGGCATGTCCAGGTCGGTATGGCCGTAAAGCAAAGTCTGCTGCGAAGAGAGGGCTATTTAAAGTTCAGCCAATCTACTCGCCAATACATTATATACAGTAGGAAAGGAAAAACCGCCAAAAGCTTAAAGCGCCTGGTATTCCTAGGCGTTCTCTCATCCAAGTACCAACCAGACCTAAACCTGCTAATATGCAGAGATCGGGCATTGACTCTTCTTTTTTTTTTTTGCAAGATTTATTATATAATTCGTGAAAAATATCCAAAAAGTTTAAAGCACCTGGTATTCCCAGGCAGTCTCCCATCCATGTACTAACCAGGCCCAAACCTGCTAATATTCAGAGATCGGCCACGTTGACTCTTTCTTTTGGCAAGATTATATATAATTCAGAAAAATACCAAAAAGTTTAAAGCACCTGGTATTCCCAGGCAGTCTCCCATCCAGTACTAACCAGGCCCAAACCTGCTAATATTCAGAGATCAGCCATTTTGGCAAAATTATTCATACTAAAGTGAAAAATATCCAAAAAGTTAAAGCACCTGGTATTCCCAGGCAGTCTCCCATCCATGTACTAACCAGGCCCAAACCTGCTAATATGCAGAGATCGGCATTGACTCTATGTTTTGGCAAAATTTTTCTATACTAAGTGAAAAATTTCCAAAAAGCTTACAGCACCTGGTATTCCCAGGCGGTCTCCCATCCAAGTACTAACCAGGCCCAAACCTGCTTAGCTTCCGAGATCAAACAGAGATTGGGCATGGCCAGGTTTGTATGGCCGTAAGCAGACTGCTGCAAGAGAGGGCTATTTAAAGTTCAGCCAATCTACTCGCCAGTACATTATATAAGTAGGAAAGAAAACCAAAAGCTTAAAGCACCTGGTATTCCTAGGCAGTCTCTCATCCAAGTACTAACCAGACCTAAACCTGCTAATATTCAGAGATCGGGCATTGACTTTTTTTTTTGCAAGATTATTATATAATTAGTGAAAAATATCCAAAAGTTTAAAGCACCTGGTATTCCCAGGCAGTCTCCCATCCATGTACTAACCAGGCCCAAACCTGCTAATATTCAGAGATCGGCCATTGACTCTTTTTTTTTGCAAGATTATTATATAATTCATGAAAAATATCCAAAAGTTTAAAGCACCTGGTATTCCCAGGCAGTCTCCCATCCATGTACTAACCAGGCCCAAACCTGCTAATATTCAGAGATCGGCCATTGACTCTATTTTTGGCAAAATTGTTCTATACTAAGTGAAAATTTTCCAAAAAGCTTACAGCACCTGGTATTTCAAGGCGGTCTCCCATCCAAGTACTAACCAGACCTAAACCTGCTAGTATGCAGAGATCTGGCATTGACTCTTTTTTTTTAATTTGCAAGATTATTATATAATTCGTGAAAAATATCAAAAAGTTTAAAGCACCTGGTATTCCCAGGCAGTCTCCCATCCATGTACTAACAGGCCCAAACCTGCTAATATGCAGAGATCGGCCATTGACTCTATTTTTGGCAAAATTGTTCTATACTAAGTGAAAAATTCCAAAAGCTTACAGCACCTGGTATTCCCAGGCGGTCTCCCATCCAAGTACTAACCAGGCCCAAACCTGCTTAGCTTCCGAGATCAAACGAGATCGGTCATAGCAGGTTGGTATGGCCGTAAGCGAAGACTGCTCCGAAAAGAGAGGCTATTTAAAGTTCTGCCAATCTACTGGCCCCAGTACATAATAAAGGAAAGAAAAACCAAAAGCTTAAAAAGCCTGGTATTCCTAGGCGGTCTCTCATCCAAGTACTAACCAGACCTAAACCTGCTAAGATTCAGAGATGGGCATTGACTTTTTTTTTTTTTTTGTTGCAAGATTAGATATAATTCGTGAAAAAATATCCAAAAAGTTTAAAGCACCTGGTATTCCCAGGCAGTCTCCCATCCATGTACTAACAGAGCCCAAACCTGCTAATATTCAGAGATCGGGCATTGACTCTTTTTTTTTGCAAAGATTATTATATAATTCATGAAAAATATCCAAAAGTTTAAAGCACCTGGTATTCCCAGGCAGTCTCCCATCCATGTACTAACCAGGCCCAAACCTGCTAATATTCAGAGATCGGCCATTTTTGGCAAAATTGTTATATACTAAGTGAAAAATTTCCAAAAAGCTTACAGCACCTGGTATTTCCAGGAGGTCTCCCATCCAGTACTAACCAGGCCCAAACCTGCTTAGCTTCCGAGATCAGACGAGATCGGGTATGCCAGGTTGGTATGGCCGTAAGCGAAGTCTGCTGCAAAGAGAGGGCTATTTAAAGTTCAGCCAATCTACTGGCCAGTACATTATATAAGTAGGAAAGAAAACCCAAAAGCTTAAAGCACCTGGTATTCCTAGGCGGTCTCTCATCCAAGTACTAACCAGACCTAAACCTGCTAAGATTCAGAGATCGGGCATTGATTCTTTTTTTTTTTTCTTTTTTTTTTTTTTTTGCAAGATTAGTATATAATTCGTGAAAAATATCCAAAAGTTTAAAGCACCTGGTATTCCCAGGCAGTCTCCCATCCATGTACTAACCAGGCCCAAACCTGCTAATATTCAGAGATCGGCATTGACTCTTTTTTTTTTGCAAGATTATTATATAATTCATGAAAAATATCCAAAAAGTTTAAAGCACCTGGTATTCCCAGGCAGTCTCCCATCCATGTACTAACCAGGCCCAAACCTGCTAATATTCAGAGATCGGCCATTGACTCTATTTTTGGCAAAATTGTTTATACTAAGTGAAAATTTTCCAAAAAGCTTAAGCACCTGGTATTCCTAGGCGGTCTCCCATCCAAGTACTAACCAGACCTAAACCTGCTAATATTCAGAGATCGGGCATTGACTCTTTTTTTTTTTTTTTTTGCAGATTATTATATAATTCGTGAAAAATATCCAAAAAGTTTAAAGCACCTGGTATTCCCAGGCAGTCTCCCATCCATGTACTAACCAGCCCAAACCTGCTAATTATTCAGAGATCGGCATTGACTCTATTTTTTGGCAAAATTATTATATACTAAGTGAAAAATGTCCAAAAAGCTTACAGCACCTGGTATTCCAGGCTGTCTCCCATTCAAGTACTAACCAGGCCCAAACCTGCTTAGCTTCCGAGATCAGACGAGATCGGGCATAGCCCTTTTTTTTTTTTTTTTTTTTTTTTTTATTAAAGAAATTGTTCAATTCAAACATACATATCAAATATTAACATACAAAGGTACATAATATGCTTTCTTTAACATAGACCAATCCTAAAGTTTTGGGCTGTCAGACATCTTACAAATTATAAACTAAAAAACACTCATTACATTGTTTAATCTTTTAAAAATGACAGTTCCATCCCCAGGTCATTTAAAACCTTTAAGACCTCCTGAGTAAAAACATAATTAAAAAGATTCATTGTTCCCTCCAACTTAAAGTAATAAAACAGGACATTCAACATATTTCTCAACTTTTCTCCTAAACATTCCCCCACACATCAATTAAAACATTTTCTTTTTTCCCCACTACTCTTCTTTCCCATACCGCACTTTTCATCAACATCACAAGTAAATTAATGATCTTCTTGTTTTTACAATTTTCATTAATTCCCAACATGAACACCTTTTCCCACTCCAATTTTCCCAATTTCAACTCCTCTCAAAATGAAAATCATGTTTTTACATCTCTCATTAAAAACTTTCAGCTCATCACAATATAAAAACAAGTGTAAGAACCCTTCATCTGCATCTTGGCATACTTGGCATCCCAATTTTGTTTAAAAATCACATCTGTGAATACTGCTTTGTTCCTGATAAAATACTCCATATTCTCCAGTTTCGTCTGTACAATTTTACCACTCATGTTCCCCCATATATTCTCTTCTTTACATCATTGAACAACCGTATCCAGTATTCGTTTACAACAGGGTTTCTTAAAACAGTATCTCTAAAAACACAATAAAACATTTTCACAGTACATTCATTAAAAGCACACAGTTTTTCCCCTAGCCTCACATACACATCTTTCCCAGGTTTCTCTTCTTCCATGTTGTCAATTCTGTTTATCCACTCTTGAGGTATTGCATTCTTAATTACATCATACTTGTTTGTTATCTCTCGTCTGCTATAATCCTCCTTTGCCTCCTCCATCACATCCACAATGTATTGCACTGGTAAAAACCCCTCTTTGAATTCATATAAAACATCTCTGACTTGTCGTGATTCCCACATCCCACCACTTCTTAAAAAAAACCTCCTTCCCTTGACTTAAAATGCCGTTGTTTAAGAATAAAGGCTGATTTAAAATGTTCTCTCTACCTTGTGGCTTAAAATGCACATTCGTCAAAAATTTGCCCCATGCCCCCATCAGTTCTTTATAAAAATCTGGCAGCCCCTCCGTCATCCATTTTTTAACTTTCATCCATAAAATGTTGTCCCCCAAATTAAAATTACTACACTTACTTAAAAATGCCCCATTGTTCTCTTCCATGCCACTTCGTTTTCTTCATCCAAGTACTTTTTTATTATTTTCACTCTCAAGCTGTTCTTTCTTTGCTCCACATCATTAACCCCAGTCCTCCCTTCTTCACTGCTCCTATTAAAGTGTTGTATGCTATTCTTGGTGGCTTACCTTCCCATAAAAAATCTAAAAAACATTTTTTCAGCCTTTTTTCTACCCACAACGGCATAGATGACACATATAAAATATACCACAATTTCGAAACCATTAAAACATTAAGAACTAAAACCTTCCCTTTCAAAGTTAATGTTCTCATTCTCCAAAAATTCAATCTTCTTTCAATCCCTCCTAAAGCTTCTTCCCACATAGTTTCATCTGCTTTCTTTTCATCCCTCCCCATTAAAACACCTAAAATCTTCATTTCTTTAGTTTCCTTAAAGGTAAAATGTTCTGTTAAAACCGGTGCCCCTCCAAATCTCATATACAGCGTTTTGTCCTCATTTACTTTAGCTCCTGATCCCCTACAATACTTTTGTACAATTTGAATTGCATTTTCCACACTCTTCAGATCTTTTAACAATAATGTTGTGTCATCGGCGTACTGAAAAATTTTACTTTCCCCTCCCTCGATGCCTATGCCTTTTATCCCCTCTCCATGTTTTACAGCCAATCCCAAAGGTTCTGCAACTAAAGAATATAAAAGAGCTGACAACGGACATCCTTGTCTTATCGATCTAGTAATTTTAAAACACTGTGTTAAAAACCCATTACATTTAATTTTTGTTATTGCGCCTTTGTATAAAATCCTAATCCATTTCATAAAATTCTCTCCAAAACCAAAACTTTTTAAAACATCAAATAAAAAACCATGCTCCACCCTGTCAAAAGCTTTCTCGAAATCTAAACTGATAATAAACCCATCTTTATTGCTTTCATGTATGTATCTTATCATATCTTTTATACTAATAGTTGTATCTGCTATGTCTCTCCCTTTCACTCCGTACACTTGGTTAGTTTTAATTATACTCGGCATGACTTCTTTCAATCTGTTGGCTAAAATTTTAGATAAAATCTTTAAATCAGTATTCAGCATTGTAATCGGTCTATAGTTCTTTAAATCTGTCTTCTCTCCTTTTCTCTTGTATATCAATTTCATTAAACCCATTCCCATTCTTTGATTTAATTCTCCTTTCTTAAACACCTCTACATATACTTCTTTTAAAATGCTAGTTAAAAAATCTTTAAAAACTATATAAAATTCACTCCCCAAACCATCTACACCTGGACTTTTCTTTTTGTTTAATTCACTTATTGCTCTTTTAATCTCTTCTTCTCTTATCTCTTCATCACATTCTTTTTTGTCTACTTCTCCTACTTTTGTTTTATTTGCTTCAGTAACTCCAGTTTCTCTTCTTCCCCCACCCCCTCAGTACTAAACAGGTTCTCATAGTATGCCTTTATTTCTTTTAATATTTCCTCATTAGTTTCCACAACTACACCATTTTTCCCTCTTATTTCTTTAATCATTCCAGCCTTCCCTCTTATTTTTTCTAAATCAAAAAAAAACTTTGTACATTTTTCACCCTCCACAGTATATTTAGCTTTACTTCTTAGTCTTGCGCCTTCATATTTTTCCTCTTCCATTTCTTTCAATATTCCCTCCAATTCTTTTATTTTTTGTATATCTTTCCCATTCTCATTTAATTCTTTTTCCAATTTTTCTCTTATTTCTCTCTCCTTCTTCCTCTTACTTCTCTGTATTAATTTACTGTACTTTATTGTGAATTTTTTAACTAAATATTTAACATTTTCCCACCATATCCTTTTATCTTCGCCGTACATTCCATTTTCCTTTTCTTTTTCAATAATTTCTTTAATACTTAACACATAGTCCTCATTCTTCAAAACCTCTACATTTAATACCCATACCCCCGGCCCTTTCTTCACTGAACTCCAGTCTATTTGCATAAAAATTGGTTTATGGTCACTTAAGCTTGATTCTTCATATTTAATATTACCGATAAATCCTTCAATGTTCCTTGTACATAAAATAAAATCAATCCTAGTCTTACACATAAAATTACCCAATAATTGCCTCCTTGAATATTCTTTCTTTTTTTCATTTCTTTCTCTCCATACATCAATTATATTATTTTCTTCCATTAATAATTTCAGTTCTTTTCTTCCTTTATCATTTTTAAAAACCATTCCCTCTCCCATTTCTAATTTACTGAAAACAGTATTAAAATCACCCATCATAATAACTTCTTTATGTTTCTTTAAAAATTCTCTTAATACATTAAAATATTCCTTTTTTTCATTCTCTACTGTTGGTGCATGAATATTAACTAAAATAACTTTTTTCTCCTCATACTCCATTTCAACCGCAATACATTTCCCATCCATGTCATTATATATTGTTTTACACGATACACCACTGTTTTCTTTTATTAAAACTGCAACTCCTCTTCCCAGCCTCCCATCACCATTGTTATATAAAATCTCTCCGCTCCAACTTTTCCTTATTTCAGTCATGTACTCTTCCCTCCAGTTAGTTTCTTGTAATAAAATCACATCTTCTCCTTTACACATTTCTTTCACTTTTTCAAATTTTCCCATGTCTGACAGCCCTCTAGCATTAAAAGTCACTATTCTTAACAGCATAAAACATATAGAAACATGCATAAAACCCATAAACTCAGTCCACCTCCTCCAAACCCTTTAGCAACTCATACTTATTTGTACATTCAAAACCATCTTCTTTAAGCACTCTTTTTCTTGCAGTATCTAAATTGGGTATTACCTTCACAGATCTTCTTCTTTTTGATGATTTCCCCTGCGTCTCCTCATTTTCTTGTCCTTGTTCACACTCTTTTGTAGCATCATTAATTTCTACTGCGTCCATCTCCTTTTGCACACTGTCCGTCACATCCATCGGTGTACATAAAATTCCCTCCTGTTGTGCATCACTCAATACTTTATTCCTTTCATCATCCAGTTCCATAGTATCCAAAGCATTTTGCAAG
>NW_020529381.1:12500-22610 GCF_003368295.1 Carassius auratus
TGGTATTCCTAGGCAGTCTCTCATAAAAGTACTAACCAGACCTAAACCTGCTAAGATTCAGAGATCGGGCATTGACTCTATTTTTTGGCAAAATTATTATAAACTAAGTGAAAAATGTCCAAAAAGCTTACAGCACCTGGTATTCCCAGGCGGTCTCCCATCCAAGTACTAACCAGGTCCAAACCTGCTTAGCTTACGAGATCAGACGAGATCGGGCATAGCCAGGTTGGTATGGCCGTAAGCGAAGTCTGCTGCAAAGAGAGGGCTATTTAAAGAGCAGCCAATCTTATCGCCAGTACATTATATAAGTAGGAAAGAAAGCCCAAAAGCTTAAAGCACCTGGTATTCCTAGGCAGTCTCCCATCCATGTACTAACCAGGCCCAAACCTGCAAATATTCAGAGATCGGGCATTGACTCTATTTTTTGGCAAAATTATTATATACTAAGTGAAAAATGTCCAAAAAGCTTACAGCACCTGGTATTCCCAGGCAGTCTCCCATCCATGTACTAACCAGGCCCAAACCTGCTAATATTCAGAGATCGGCATTGACTCTATTTTTTGGCAAAATTATTATATACTAAGTGAAAAATTTCCAAAAAGCTTACAGCACCTGGTATTCCCAGGCAGTCTCCCATCCAAGTATTAACCAGGCCCAAACCTGCTTAGCTTCCGAGATCAGATGAGATCGGGCATAGCCAGGTTGGTATGGCCGTAAGCGAAGTCTTCTGCAAAGAGAGGGCTATTTAAAGATCAGCCAATCTTATCGCCAGTACATTATATAAGTAGGAAAGAAAACCCAAAAGCTTAAAGCACCTGGTATTCCCAGGCAGTCTCCCATCCATGTACTAACCAGGCCCAAACCTGCTAATATTCAGAGATCGGGCATTGACTCTATTTTTTGGCAAAATTATTATATACTAAGTGAAAAATGTCCAAAAAGCTTACAGCACCTGGTATTCCCAGGCTGTCTCCCATTCAAGTACTAACCAGGCCCAAACCTGCTTAGCTTCCGAGATCAGACGAGATCGGGCATAGCCTTTTTTTTTTTTTTTTTTTTTTTTTTTTATTAAAGAAATTGTTCAATTCAAACATACATATCAAATATTAACATACAAAGGTACATAATATGCTTTCTTTAACATAGACAATCCTAAAGTTTTGGGCTGTCAGACATCTTACAAATTATAACTAAAAAACACTCATTACATTGTTTAATCTTTTAAAAATGACAGTTCCATCCCCAGGTCATTTAAAACCTTTAAGACCTCCTGAGTAAAAACATAATTAAAAAGATTCATTGTTCCCTCCAACTTAAAGTAATAAAACAGACATTCAACATATTTCTCAACTTTTCTCCTAAACATTCCCCACACATCAATTAAAACATTTTCTTTTTTCACCACTACTCTTCTTTCCCATACCGCACTTTTCATCAACATCACAAGTAAATTAATGATCTTCTTGTTTTTACAATTTTCATTAATTCCCAACATGAACACCTTTTCCCACTCAAATTTCCCAATTTCAACTCCTCTCAAAATGAAAATCATGTTTTTACATCTCTCATTAAAAACTTTCAGCTCATCACAATATAAAAACAAGTGTAAGAACCCTTCATCTGCATCTTGGCATACTTGGCATCCCAATTTTGTTTAAAATCACATCTGTGAATACTGCTTTGTTCCTGATAAAATACTCCATATTCTCCAGTTTCGTCTGTACAATTTTACCACTCATGTTCCCCCATATATTCTCTTCTTTTACATCATTGAACAACCGTATCCAGTATTCGTTTACAACAGGTTTCTTAAAAACAGTATCTCTAAAAACACAATAAAACATTTTCACAGTACATTCATTAAAAGCACACAGTTTTTCCCCTAGCCTCACATACACATCTTTCCCAGGTTTCTCTTCTTCCATGTTGTCAATTCTGTTTATCCACTCTTGAGGTATTGCATTCTTAATTACATCATACTTGTTTGTTATCTCTCGTCTGCTATAATCCTCCTTTGCCTCCTCCATCACATCCACAATGTATTGCACTGGTAAAAACCCCTCTTTGAATTCATATAAAACATCTCTGACTTTCGTGATTCCCACATCCCACCACTTCTTAAAAAAAACCTCCTTCCCTTGACTTAAAATGCCGTTGTTTAAGAATAAAGGCTGATTTAAAATGTTCTCTCTACCTTGTGGCTTAAAATGCACATTCGTCAAAAATTTGCCCCATGCCCCCATCAGTTCTTTATAAAAATCTGGCAGCCCCTCCGTCATCCATTTTTTAACTTTCATCCATAAAATGTTGTCCCCCAAATTAAAATTACTACACTTACTTAAAAAATGCCCCATTGTTCTCTTCCATGCCACTTCGTTTTCTTCATCCAAGTACTTTTTTATTATTTTCACTCTCAAGCTGTTCTTTCTTTGCTCCACATCCATTAACCCCAGTCCTCCCTTCTTCACTGCTCCTATTAAAGTGTTGTATGCTATTCTTGGTGGCTTACCTTCCCATAAAAAATCTAAAAAACATTTTTTCAGCCTTTTTTCTACCCACAACGGCATAGATGACACATATAAAATATACCACAATTTCGAAACCATTAAAACATTAAGAACTAAAACCTTCCCTTTCAAAGTTAATGTTCTCATTCTCCAAAAATTCAATCTTCTTTCAATCCCTCCTAAAGCTTCTTCCCACATAGTTTCATCTGCTTTCTTTTCATCCCTCCCCATTAAAACACCTAAAATCTTCATTTCTTTAGTTTCCTTAAAGGTAAAATGTTCTGTTAAAACCGGTGCCCCTCCAAATCTCATATACAGCGTTTTGTCCTCATTTACTTTAGCTCCTGATCCCCTACAATACTTTTGTACAATTTGAATTGCATTTTCCACACTCTTCAGATCTTTTAACAATAATGTTGTGTCATCGGCGTACTGAAAAATTTTACTTTCCCCTCCCTCGATGCCTATGCCTTTTATCCCCTCTCCATGTTTTACAGCCAATCCCAAAGGTTCTGCAACTAAAGAATATAAAAGAGCTGACAACGGACATCCTTGTCTTATCGATCTAGTAATTTTAAAACACTGTGTTAAAAACCCATTAAATTTAATTTTTGTTATTGCGCCTTTGTATAAAATCCTAATCCATTTCATAAAATTCTCTCCAAAACCAAAACTTTTTAAAACATCAAATAAAAAACCATGCTCCACCCTGTCAAAAGCTTTCTCGAAATCTAAACTGATAATAAACCCATCTTTATTGCTTTCATGTATGTATCTTATCATATCTTTTATACTAATAGTTGTATCTGCTATGTCTCTCCCTTTCACTCCGTACACTTGGTTAGTTTTAATTATACTCGGCATGACTTCTTTCAATCTGTTGGCTAAAATTTTAGATAAAATCTTTAAATCAGTATTCAGCATTGTAATCGGTCTATAGTTCTTTAAATCTGTCTTCTCTCCTTTTCTCTTGTATATCAATTTCATTAAACCCATTCCCATTCTTTGATTTAATTCTCCTTTCTTAAACACCTCTACATATACTTCTTTTAAAATGCTAGTTAAAAAATCTTTAAAAACTATATAAAATTCACTCCCCAAACCATCTACACCTGGACTTTTCTTTTTGTTTAATTCACTTATTGCTCTTTTAATCTCTTCTTCTCTTATCTCTTCATCACATTCTTTTTTGTCTACTTCTCCTACTTTTGGTTTTATTTGCTTCAGTAACTCCAGTTTCTCTTCTTCCCCCACCCCCTCAGTACTAAACAGGTTCTCATAGTATGCCTTTATTTCTTTTAATATTTCCTCATTAGTTTCCACAACTACACCATTTTTCCCTCTTATTTCTTTAATCATTCCAGCCTTCCCTCTTATTTTTTCTAAATCAAAAAAAAACTTTGTACATTTTTCACCCTCCACAGTATATTTAGCTTTACTTCTTAGTCTTGCGCCTTCATATTTTTCCTCTTCCATTTCTTTCAATATTCCCTCCAATTCTTTTATTTTTTGTATATCTTTCCCATTCTCATTTAATTCTTTTTCCAATTTTTCTCTTATTTCTCTCTCCTTCTTCCTCTTACTTCTCTGTATTAATTTACTGTACTTTATTGTGAATTTTTTAACTAAATATTTAACATTTTCCCACCATATCCTTTTATCTTCGCCGTACATTCCATTTTCCTTTTCTTTTTCAATAATTTCTTTAATACTTAACACATAGTCCTCATTCTTCAAAACCTCTACATTTAATACCCATACCCCCGGCCCTTTCTTCACTGAACTCCAGTCTATTTGCATAAAAATTGGTTTATGGTCACTTAAGCTTGATTCTTCATATTTAATATTACCGATAAATCCTTCAATGTTCCTTGTACATAAAATAAAATCAATCCTAGTCTTACACATAAAATTACCCAATAATTGCCTCCTTGAATATTCTTTCTTTTTTTCATTTCTTTCTCTCCATACATCAATTATATTATTTTCTTCCATTAATAATTTCAGTTCTTTTCTTCCTTTATCATTTTTAAAAACCATTCCCTCTCCCATTTCTAATTTACTGAAAACAGTATTAAAATCACCCATCATAATAACTTCTTTATGTTTCTTTAAAAATTCTCTTAATACATTAAAATATTCCTTTTTTTCATTCTCTACTGTTGGTGCATGAATATTAACTAAAATAACTTTTTTCTCCTCATACTCCATTTCAACCGCAATACATTTCCCATCCATGTCATTATATATTGTTTTACACGATACACCACTGTTTTCTTTTATTAAAACTGCAACTCCTCTTCCCAGCCTCCCATCACCATTGTTATATAAAATCTCTCCGCTCCAACTTTTCCTTATTTCAGTCATGTACTCTTCCCTCCAGTTAGTTTCTTGTAATAAAATCACATCTTCTCCTTTACACATTTCTTTCACTTTTTCAAATTTTCCCATGTCTGACAGCCCTCTAGCATTAAAAGTCACTATTCTTAACAGCATAAAACATATAGAAACATGCATAAAACCCATAAACTCAGTCCACCTCCTCCAAACCCTTTAGCAACTCATACTTATTTGTACATTCAAAACCATCTTCTTTAAGCACTCTTTTTCTTGCAGTATCTAAATTGGGTATTACCTTCACAGATCTTCTTCTTTTTGATGATTTCCCCTGCGTCTCCTCATTTTCTTGTCCTTGTTCACACTCTTTTGTAGCATCATTAATTTCTACTGCGTCCATCTCCTTTTGCACACTGTCCGTCACATCCATCGGTGTACATAAAATTCCCTCCTGTTGTGCATCACTCAATACTTTATTCCTTTCATCATCCAGTTCCATAGTATCCAAAGCATTTTGCAAGCTGTCAGTCAAATCCATCTGTGACCAAATTCCCCCATCCTGTTGTGTTTGTATAATCGGTTCGGTACACTCTTTCTGTTGTTCTATATCCTTATTTAATTCCAGTCCTTCACCTCGTACTGTTTCTCCATCAACTCGCTGTTCGTTGTCTCTTTCATGCACCTGCCCGCCCACCTGCTGCTCCTCCTCCTCCTCCTCACCCTGCATCCAACACTCACACTTATTTAAAACCAAATTGCAATCCGGGCACGTCACAGCATTGCAATTTCTCGCGAAATGGCCTCTCTCCTCGCATTTATGGCACGTGAACTCCGGGCAGTCCTTCACCACATGGTCTGGGCTCATGCACAGCCGACAAGTCTTAACCTGATGACTGTGCATCACCCGAAAATATTGTGGTCCCTCTGCCGTTTCTATTTTAGTGCTGTAAGGGAGGGAGGCCACCTCCTTCGGGAACCGCGCCTTTACGTATCTCGTCCCATCCTCAATGCTGGTGCCCGGATAAACACGCCGCTTTAATTTTGAAATTGGGGAAACCCCCCAAACCTCCAGTTTATTTAAAATCTCTTCATCAGCAAGGTAGACGGGCAGATGCATGAAGGAAACAACATAGTCTCTGTTTTGAAGTTTTTTTATCTCACAGTTCACTCCATTTATTACCAATCCCTCCGTCAGTTTATCACAAGTTTCTTCTTTTTCCATTGTCAGCTCGTATTCTTTTCCTTGTCTTGGCCTTAGTGCCAAGATTTCCCCATATCCACATTTCTCCATCACCGCTTTCATAATATCCACAGCCTTCACCTCACTAACATTTTCCACATTCACAATCACTGTTGCCTCCTTTAAGTATTTCCTTTTACCAAGTAGATCTCTTAAATCTTGATTTTTACCGTGTCCTGCTCGTTGACGATTCTCCAGTCCAGTGTTGTTTGCCATGCGTCTCTCTCCAGCCAGTCCAGTGTCGTTTGCCATGCGTCTCTCTCCAGCCAGTCCAGTGTCGTTTGCCATGCGTCTCTCTCCAGCCAGTCCAGTGTCGTTTGCCATGCGTCTCTCTCCAGCCAGTCCAGTGTCGTTTGCCATGCGTGTCTCTCCAGCCATTCCAGTGTCGTTTGCCAATAATTCGTCCATTGTACAAAACACAAACAAAAAATTAACCACCATCCAGCCAGCAAGATGCCGCTGTTAGGTGGTTTAAAACTGAAAAACCACACAAAAAATAAACTAAAGTCCAAAAACAACTCTCAAAACAAACACTAACAGAAAAAACTAAATGGAGGAGAGCCTTCCTCTCCAAACTGCAGCCAACACTTCCTGTAGCTCTCTAGCGCCCTCAGGTTGGTATGGCCGTAAGCGAAGTCTGCTGCAAAGAGAGGGCTATTTAAAGAACAGCCAATCTTATCGCCAGTACATTATATAAGTAGGAAAGAAAACCCAAAAGCTTAAAGCACCTGGTATTCCTAGGCAGTCTCTCATAAAAGTACTAACGAGACCTAAACCTGCTAAGATTCAGAGATTGGGCATTGACTCTTTTTTTTTTTTTTTTATGAAAGATTATTATATAATTCGTGAAATTTTCCAAAAAGATTAAAGCATCTGGTATTCCCAGGCAGTCTCCCATCCATGTACTAACCAGGCCCAAACCTGCAAATATTCAGTGATCGGGCATTGACTCTATTTTTTGGCAAAATTATTATATACTAAGTGAAAAATGTCCAAAAAGCTTACAGCACCTGGTATTCCCAGGCAGTCTCCCATCCATGTACTAACCAGGCCCAAACCTGCAAATATTCAGAGATCGGGCATTGACTCTATTTTTTGGCAAAATTATTATATACTAAGTGAAAAATGTCCAAAAAGCTTACAGCACCTGGTATTCCCAGGCGGTTTCCCATCCAAGTACTAACCAGGCCCAAACCTGCTTAGCTTCCGAGATCAGACGAGATCGGGCATAGCCAGGTTGGAATGGCCGTAAGCGGAGTCTGCTGCAAAGAGAGGGCTATTTAAAGAACAGCCAATCTTATCGCCAGTACATTATATAAGTAGGAAAGAAAACCCAAAAGCTTAAAGCACCTGGTATTCCTAGGCAGTCTCTCATAAAAGTACTAACCAGACCTAAACCTGCTAAGATTCAGAGATCGGGCATTGACTCTTTTTTTATTATTATTTTTTTTTTTTTATGAAAGATTATTATATAATTCGTGAAATTTTCCAAAAAGATTAAAGCACCTGGTATTCCCAGGCAGTCTCCCATCCATGTACTAACCAGGCCCAAACCTGCAAATATTCAGAGATCGGGCATTGACTCTATTTTTTGGCAAAATTATTATATACTAAGTGAAAAATGTCCAAAAAGCTTACAGCACCTGGTATTCCTAGGCAGTCTCTCATCAAAGTACTAACCAGGCCCAAACCTGCTAATATTCAGAGATCGGGCATTGACTCTTTTTTTTTTTTTCTTTTTTTTTTATGAAAGATTATTATATAATTCGTGAAATTTTCCAAAAAAGATTAAAGCACCTGGTATTCCCAGGCAGTCTCCCATCCATGTACTAACCAGGCCCAAACCTGCAAATATTCAGAGATCGGGCATTGACTCTATTTTTTGGCAAAATTATTATATACTAAGTGAAAAATGTCCAAAAAGCTTACAGCACCTGGTATTCCTAGGCAGTCTCTCATCAAGTACTAACCAGGCCCAAACCTGCTAATATTCAGAGATCGGCATTGACTCTATTTTTTGGCAAAATTATTATATACTAAGTGAAAAATGTCCAAAAAGCTTACAGCACCTGGTATTCCTAGGCAGTCTCTCATCAAAGTACTAACCAGACCTAAACCTGCTAAGATTCAGAGATCGGGCATTGACTCTTTTTTTTTTTTTCTTTTTTTTTAATGAAAGATTATTATATAATTCGTGAAATTTTCCAAAAAGATTAAAGCACCTGGT
Source organism: Carassius auratus (assembly GCF_003368295.1). Classification (NCBI taxonomy): domain Eukaryota; kingdom Metazoa; phylum Chordata; class Actinopteri; order Cypriniformes; family Cyprinidae; genus Carassius; species Carassius auratus. The sequence goes on from NW_020529381.1 coordinate 20,812, forward strand.
ATTCCCAGGCAGTCTCCCATCCATGTACTAACCAGGCCCAAACCTGCCAATATTCAGAGATCGGGCATTGACTCTATTTTTGGCAAAATTATTATATACTAAGTGAAAAATGTCCAAAAAGCTTACAGCACCTGGTATTCCCAGGCAGTCTCCCATCCATGTACTAACCAGGCCCAAACCTGCTAATATTCAGAGATCGGGCATTGACTCTATTTTTTGGCAAAATTATTATATACTAAGTGAAAAATGTCCAAAAAGCTTACAGCACCTGGTATTCCCAGGCGGTCTCCCATCCAAGTACTAACCAGGCCCAAACCTGCTTAGCTTCCGAGATCAGACGAGATCGGGCATAGCCAGGTTGGTATGGCCGTAAGCGAAGTCTGCTGCAAAGAGAGGCTATTTAAAGAACAGCCAATCTTATCGCCAGTACATTATATAAGTAGGAAAGAAAACCCAAATCTTAAAGCACCTGGTATTCCTAGGCAGTCTCTCATAAAAGTACTAACCAGACCTAAACCTGCTAAGATTCAGAGATTGGGCATTGACTCTTTTTTTTTTTTTTATGAAAGATTATTATATAATTCGTGAAATTTTCCAAAAAGATTAAAGCATCTGGTATTCCCAGGCAGTCTCCCATCCATGTACTAACCAGGCCCAAACCTGCAAATATTCAGTGATCGGGCATTGACTCTATTTTTTGGCAAAATTATTATATACTAAGTTGAAAAATGTCCAAAAAGCTTACAGCACTGGTATTCCAGGCAGTCTCCCATCCATGTACTAACCAGGCCCAAACCTGCAAATATTCAGAGATCGGGCATTTGACTCTATTTTTTGGCAAAATTATTATATACTAAGTGAAAAATGTCCAAAAAAAGCTTACAGCACCTGGTATTCCCAGGCGGTCTCCCATCCAAGTACTAACCAGGCCCAAACCTGCTTAGCTTCCGAGATCAGACGAGATCGGGCATAGCCAGGTTGGAATGGCCATAAGCGTAGTCTGCTGCAAAGAGAGGGCTATTTAAAGAACAGCCAATCTTATCGCCAGTACATTATATAAGTAGGAAAGAAAACCCAAAAGCTTAAAGCACCTGGTATTCTAGGCAGTCTCTCATAAAAGTACTAACCAGACCTAAACCTGCTAAGATTCAGAGATCGGGCCATTGACTCTTTTTTTTATTATTTTTTTTTGTTTTTATGAAAGATATTATATAATTCGTGAAATTTTCCAAAAAGATTAAAGCACCTGGTATCCCGGCAGTCTCCCATCCAGTGACTAACCAGGCCCAAACCTGCAAATATTCAGAGATCGGGCATTGACCCTATTTTTTGGGCAAATTATTATATACTAAGTGAAAAATGTCCAAAAAGCTTACAGCACCTGGTATTCCAGGCAGTCTCCCATCCATGTACTAACCAGGCCCAAACCTGCTAATATTCAGAGATCGGCATTGACTCTATTTTTGGCAAAATTATTATATATACTAAGTGAAAAATGTCCAAAAAGCTTACAGCACCTGGTATTCCCAGGCGGTCTCCCATCAAGTACTAACCAGGCCCAAACCTGCTAGCTTCCGAGATCAGACAAGATCGGCATAGCCAGGTTGGTATGGCCGTAAGCGAAGTCTGCTGCAAAGAGGGCTATTTAAAGAACAGCCAATCTTGATCGCCAGTACATTTATAAAAGTAGGAAAGAACCAAAAGCTTAAAGCACCTGGTATTCCTAGGCAGTCTCTCATAAAAGTACTAACCAGACCTAAACCTGCTAAAGATTCAGAGATCGGGCATTGACTCTATTT
>NW_020529382.1:0-37492 GCF_003368295.1 Carassius auratus
ACACCTGAGATCAGGACAGGGATCTGAAGTTATAACTGTATTAATTTTACGATTTTTACACAAAACACCTCGAGATCAGCGACAGGTAATCTTGAAGATACTAACCGGTATTACACTTTACATTTTTACAACCGAAACACCTGAGGATCAGGACACGCGGATCTGAAAGATATAACTTGTATTAACTGTAATTTGACATGAAACACCCTGAGATCAGGACAGTTAATCTTGGCAAGATATAAACTGTTATTAATGTAATTTGACATGGAAACACCTGACGATCAGGACCCAGGGGATCTGAAGTGCTATAACTGTATCTAATTTTACATTTTAACAATGAAATAACCACCTGAGATCAGGATAGGTATCTTGAAGTTCATAACTGTTTAACTTTACATTTGACATGAAACAACCTGAGATCAGGGACAGGGATCGTGAAGTTTATAACCGTATTAATTTACATTTGACATGAAACACCTGTGCACTGGTGTACATTTTAGACATCCTCAGACCTCAGTCATCAAATGAAAAGGCGTCATGCCTCAGACTAAAAGGCTTCAGTCATCGGACAAAACGGCATCGCGTCTCCGACTGAAAAGCTTCAGGTCTCAGGAAAAAACGACGTCAGGTGTCAGGTCTCATACAATTAACGTTAGGCATCAGACGAAACAGACTCAGAAAAAAAGTCATCAGACAAAACGGACTCGGACAAAGTGTCATCAGACGAAACGGACTCAGACAAAAAGTCATCAAACGAAAAGGACTCAGGTGGAGAATCGCGTTGCCCCGCCCCATGTGACGTCACACGCACGCCGTTAGCAGGAAGTGGTAATGGTTGATTGATGGCAAAAGGAGGTAAGCAGCGTCTGATATTTTATATTTTATTCAAATGTTACACTAATTAAGTTATATAGGGAAGAGAACATGCCTTTCGAGAGTCTTGTGTGCACGTTTAAAAAGCTAGTTAGCCATATTGCAACTAGCCAGCTTTTATTTTGGCCAAATAGTAAAATTACCCTTACGAAAAAAACATGATTTTACTATCAAAAACCACAAATAAATAAATAAATAAATAAATAAAACACATGGTCGATATAGTTAAATCATGGTATCCACAGATTAACCATGGTTTTGCTACTCACCATAGTTTAACCATGGTGTTTGTGGTAAAACTGTGGTTATACAAATGGTACGTTAATCATTACACTAAAAAAACTATGTTACTACACTTTTACTATAATAAAACCACAGTGCATTATATATAGAAAAACTGTTGTTTCATCTCATAAATAATTATAACAATTATACGTATAAAACTTATACTTATTTAACTTTATAATGGTTTATAAGTCTTATATCGTGACATTATTTATTTAAAATATATACAGTATCTTACTATCTTATTGATATTACAATAAATATTGTTAAAATCAAAAGTGCCATATTACACATTCATCTAATCAGATATTTGATATGATGGTTGTTTAAGGAAAAATAATATTTTTATTTTCATTATTATTGTTGTAATTATGTATAGTGGTATTTGCCTGCTTTGAGTAAAGTAACAAAACAACAATGCCAAGATATGAGACTTGTATTATATCTAAGGGAAACATTCTATTGTAAGTTAAGTGGATGCATTATATTCATTGCGTATTATAAATCATAATCTTAAATGCTATAACCACAAATAAGTAAACATTATAAGACATTAAAACTGTTGTTATGATTACTCATGAGATGATATGACATATTACAAAGTTTTTTTCTAATACATTATGCATTCATCATAATGCCATAAGAATTCTCTTATAATTTGTTTTAAATACGGGCTTCATAGGAAGTGTTACCGTTAAGTTTAATCGATAATGTACTTCTTCACTGATGTTATACAATATCCTTATACAAATGGAAGAAAAATGTTTACAGCATCTAATGCTTTTATCTTGCAGTGAAACACATCTAAGAAGATGAATAAAATCAAGTGAGCCACAGAGATGGCATCGTCCAAGAGCACAGGCATGTATTTTCTTTTCTGCATTGGTAAGAAAACTATTAACTCAAAGAAAGTATATGTAAACATTTAAACATCATATACTAATAATGAACAAGAGTGCAGATTAAGTAACAAATATATAAATGAAAACCACCCAAGATCAGTAAACGATCTTTAACTATTACTGTATTCATTTTATATTAAGGGAGTTCATCCAGAGGCAGTGAGTGACCTTTGTGTCCTGAAACCAGAATCAGTTGGGAAGAATGGAACCAAGTCTACCCAATTAAAAGGCTTACACAGGTAATTCACAACTCTGTTTGTGTGTGTGTGTGTGTGCGCACAGCTATAGCTTAATGTCTTCATGACTCATCATTTGTGTTCATTTCTTTAGGTCCCCTTCCAGATGCTGATGTCTTGGCTTCTGGTGCAAAACTACGTCAGATTAATCCCAAGCCTTTGCTGCCGCACATACTTGAGGGCATGTCAAAAGTAGAGTTGTACCTCTTGGCAGTCCACTTTCATACCAGTGTCCCCGTATAGCTGCAGGTGTTCCTGATCTTAATTTCCCCCCACTACCTGTGCTTTGTTTTCAGTTTGGCTGTAATTTAAAATTTGGCCAGACGGACGAGTGCGTGATCCATCTGAAACATTCGTTTGGACTAGTGGAGGTAAAAAGCACCTCTGCTGAAAACATTGCTCAGGTTCCATTTATGAAAATTCAAAGAGGACTAGCCAAACTTAAAGAGACCCATAAGTACTACTGGCAGGTACAAGGTCAGACTGCAGTGACTGGTCTACACTGGTGTGACTTTGTGACTGACACACAATCAGATTTCATAATACAGATGATCTGGCGAGATGATGCCTTCATAACATCAATGAAAGTACTGTTATAACGTTTATCTGGATGTGTATCTTTCAGTGGTATGAATGGACAGATTCTGTTCATATTATAGTATGAACCTAAGATTTATTTTTACATTCATAGTAAATATATACTTTATGTAGTTGAGTAGTATGTAGCATATTTTGTAGTAGATCTTTGATAACATATTAGATACATCACAAATTATAACAATAAATATATTGTACTTGCTATTAATTAGATAAATGTACATACCAAGGTGAATACTTTTTGTATTAAATCTTCTGTAAATGTATATGATATGCATATTCTTTTACTACTTGCGTATATTTACATTTGATACATTGTGTGATATAACAAAGATTTTTTTTCATGAGTTATTATAAAAATACTTTTCATTGTCAACTATTTCATTGTGTCTGTCAAATTATTTTCAGGGACATTTTATTTAAATAATTTCATTATACAAAATATACAATTTTACATTACAATAAAAAAAAGGAAAAAACACATTTAATGATGGTAGGTATGCATTGCAACTAACTGAAAAGGTAAAAAAAAATGTAATAAATAAAAAACTACTTTCAAATGTTAACACTGTAACACTACTATTGTAATAATATACATTCACTGCTCAAGAAACATTGGTCCCTGATAATAAACCATAAAACAGCAATTATGCCAGATCTGATTAATTCTTCCTGACAAGGTGAGTGGCACAACAGAATCCCAGATGTGTATTTCCTTGACCCTTCGAATCACTCTTTCCACCAGAAGTCTGAGGCGTGCAGTGGCCTGTGTTTGATCACACTCCTGTTTGCTGAACTGCTTGGCACATTTGAAAGGTGGAATGATCTGACTAGCACCAACACTGGAGAGCATATATTCAATAGTGAACCCTTTGTCTGCCATAACCACATCTCCACTGCACCACACAGAGCTACCCCAACCAGACCTTTGAATGTGGTAGTGCACTTATAACTTCAGAGTGGAGTTTCAGTGATGTAGGGCTTTCACAGCAGATTTCTGTACAGTCCAGGATGACATGCAGGTTTTGATTGAACGAACAGTAATTCTCTGGCATGGAGGAGCTTATTTGTTGCCTGGAAATCTAAATGGGTAGTGAATCCGGGTAATCGTCCTGCTCAGCATAGCCACGCTTACCCAGAAAATGTCAGCGATAACTTGATTGACTGAAACAAACAAATATATATTTAATTATAAGACAGAACCATTGTATTTACAAAATCATTTAATTCAACAACTGGTGTTAGACTCATACAGGTATGTTATAATTAGACCAAGATTTCAATCTAATAACTTGAAAGAATTTGCTTTACCAAGACGTAAAGTGACCATGGTTTTATTATAGTAAAAGTGTAGTAACATGTTTTTTTAGTGTTATGATTAACGTACCATTTGTATACCCACAGTTTTACCACAAACACCATGGTTAAACTATGGTGAGTAGCAAAACCATGGTTAATCTGTGGATACCATGATTTAATTTTGTGTGTGTGTGTGTTTTTTTTATATAGTAAAATCATGTTTTTTTCGTAAGGGTAATTTTACTACTTGGCCAAAATAAAAGCTGGCTAGTTGCAATATGGCTAACTAACTTTTTAAACGTGCACACAAGACTCTCGAAAAGCATGTTCTCTTCCCTATATAACTTAATTAGTGTAACATTTGAATAAAACTGTTAAAATATAAAATATCAGACGCTGCTTACCTCCTTTTGCCATCAATCAACCATTACCACTTCCTGCTAACGGCGTGCGTGTGACGTCACATGGGGCGGGGCAACGCGATTCTCCACCTGAGTCCGTTTCGTTTGATGACTTTTTGTCTGAGTCCTTTTCGTCTGATGACTTTTTGTCTGAGTCCGTTTCGTCTGATGACACTTTGTCCGAGTCCGTTTTGTCTGATGACTTTTTTTCTGAGTCTGTTTCGTCTGATGCCTAACGTTAATTGTATGAGACCTGACACCTGACGTCGTTTTTCCTGAGACCTGAAGCTTTTCAGTCAGAGACGCGATGCCGTTTTGTCCGATGACTGAAGCCTTTTAGTCTGAGGCATGACGCCTTTTCATTTGATGACTGAGGTCTGAGGATGTCCTAAAATGTACACCGTACACCTGAGATCAGGACAGTTATCTGAAGATATAACTGTATTAATTTACATTTGACATGAAACACCTGAGATCAGGACAGGGATCTGAAGATATAACTGTATTAATTTACATTTGACATGAAACACCTGAGATCAGGACAGGAATCTGAAGATATAACTGTATTAATGTAATTTGACATGAAACACCTGAGATCAGGACAGGGATCTGAAGTTATAACTGTATTAATTTACATTTGACATGAAACACCTGAGATTAGGACAGGGATCTGAAGTTATAACTGTATTAATTTACATTTGACATGAAACACCTGAGATCAGGACAAGGATCTGAAGATATAACTGTATTAATTTACATTTTACTCAAACACCTGAGATCAGGACAGGGATCTGAAGATATAACTGTATTAATGTAATTTGACATGAAACACCTGAGATCAGGCCAGGGATCTGAAGATATAACTGTATTAATTTACATTTGACATGAAACACCTGAGATCAGGACAGGGATCTGAAGATATAACTGTATTAATTTACATTTGACATGAAACACCTGAGATCAGGACAGGGATCTGAAGATATAACTGTATTAATGTAATTTGACATGAAACACCTGAGATCAGGACAGGGATCTGAAGTTATAACTGTATTAATTTACATTTGACATGAAACACCTGAGATCAGGACAGGGATCTGAAGTTATAACTGTATTAATTTACATTTGACATGAAACACCTGAGATCAGGACAGGGATCTGAAGTTATAACTGTATTAATTTACATATTACACAAAACACCTGAGATCAGGACAGGGATCTGAAGTTATAACTGTATTAATTTACATTTTACACAAAACACCTGAGATCAGGACAGGTATCTGAAGATATAACTGTATTAATTTACATTTTACACGAAACACCTGAGATCAGGACAGGGATCTGAAGATATAACTGTATTAATGTAATTTGACATGAAACACCTGAGATCAGGACAGTTATCTGAAGATATAACTGTATTAATGTAATTTGACATGAAACACCCGAGATCAGGACAGGGATCTGAAGTTATAACTGTATTAATTTACATTTTACATGAAACACCTGAGATCAGGATAGGTATCTGAAGTTATAACTGTGTTAATTTACATTTGACATGAAACACCTGAGATCAGGACAGGGATCTGAAGTTATAACTGTATTAATTTACATTTGACATGAAACACCTGAGATCAGGACAGTTATCTGAAGATATAACTGTATTAATTTACATTTGACATGAAACACCTGAGATCAGGACAGGGATCTGAAGATATAACTGTATTAATTTACATTTTACACGAAACACCTGAGATCAGGACAGGGATCTGAAGATATAACTGTATTAATGTAATTTGACATGAAACACCTGAGATCAGGACAGTTATCTGAAGATATAACTGTATTAATTTACATTTTACACAAAACACCTGAGATCAGGACAGGGATCTGAAGATATAACTGTATTAATGTAATTTGACATGAAACACCTGAGATCAGGACAGGGATCTGAAGATATAACTGTATTAATTTACATTTGACATGAAACACCTGAGATCAGGACAGGGATCTGAAGTTATAACTGTATTAATTTACATTTGACATGAAACGCCTGAGATCAGGACAAGGATCTGAAGATATAACTGTATTAATTTACATTTTACACAAAACACCTGAGATCAGGACAGGGATCTGAAGATATAACTGTATTAATGTAATTTGACATGAAACACCTGAGATCAGGACAGGGATCTGAAGATATAACTGTATTAATTTACATTTGACATGAAACACCTGAGATCAGGACAGTTATCTGAAGATATAACTGTATTAATGTAATTTGACATGAAACACCTGAGATCAGGACAGGGATCTGAAGTTATAACTGTATTAATTTACATTTTACATGAAACACCTGAGATCAGGATAGGTATCTGAAGTTATAACTGTATTAATTTACATTTGACATGAAACACCTGAGATCAGGACAGGGATCTGAAGTTATAACTGTATTAATTTACATTTGACATGAAACACCTGAGATCAGGACAGGGATCTGAAGTTATAACTGTATTAATTTACATATTACACAAAACACCTGAGATCAGGACAGGGATCTGAAGTTATAACTGTATTAATTTACATTTTACACAAAACACCTGAGATCAGGACAGGTATCTGAAGATATAACTGTATTAATTTACATTTTACACGAAACACCTGAGATCAGGACAGGGATCTGAAGATATAACTGTATTAATGTAATTTGACATGAAACACCTGAGATCAGGACAGTTATCTGAAGATATAACTGTATTAATGTAATTTGACATGAAACACCTGAGATCAGGACAGGGATCTGAAGTTATAACTGTATTAATTTACATTTTACATGAAACACCTGAGATCAGGATAGGTATCTGAAGTTATTACTGTATTAATTTACATTTGACATGAAACACCTGAGATCAGGACAGGGATCTGAAGTTATAACTGTATTAATTTACATTTGACATGAAACACCTGAGATCAGGACAGTTATCTGAAGATATAACTGTATTAATTTACATTTGACATGAAACACCTGAGATCAGGACAGGGATCTGAAGATATAACTGTATTAATTTACATTTTACACGAAACACCTGAGATCAGGACAGGGATCTGAAGATATAACTGTATTAATGTAATTTGACATGAAACACCTGAGATCAGGACAGTTATCTGAAGATATAACTGTATTAATTTATATTTTACACAAAACACCTGAGATCAGGACAGGGATCTGAAGATATAACTGTATTAATGTAATTTGACATGAAACACCTGAGATCAGGACAGGGATCTGAAGATATAACTGTATTAATTTACATTTGACATGAAACACCTGAGATCAGGACAGGGATCTGAAGTTATAACTGTATTAATTTACATTTGACATGAAACACCTGAGATCAGGACAGGGATCTGAAGTTATAACTGTATTAATGTAATTTGACATCAAACACCTGAGATCAGGACAGGGATCTGAAGATATAACTGTATTAATTTACATTTTACACAAAACACCTGAGATCAGGACAGGGATCTGAAGATATAACTGTATTAATGTAATTTGACATGAAACACCTGAGATCAGGACAGGGATCTGAAGTTATAACTGTATTAATTTACATTTGACATGAAACACCTGAGATCAGGACAGGGATCTGAAGTTATAACTGTATTAATGTAATTTGACATGAAACACCTGAGATCAGGACAGGGATCTGAAGATATAACTGTATTAATTTACATTTTACACAAAACACCTGAGATCAGGACAGGGATCTGAAGATATAACTGTATTAATGTAATTTGACATGAAACACCTGAGATCAGGACAGGGATCTGAAGATATAACTGTATTAATTTACATTTGACATGAAACACCTGAGATCAGGACAGGGATCTGAAGTTATAACTGTATTAATTTACATTTGACATGAAACGCCTGAGATCAGGACGAGGATCTGAAGATATAACTGTATTAATTTACATTTTACACAAAACACCTGAGATCAGGACAGGGATCTGAAGATATAACTGTATTAATGTAATTTGACATGAAACACCTGAGATCAGGACAGGGATCTGAAGATATAACTGTATTAATTTACATTTGACATGAAACACCTGAGATCAGGACAGTTATCTGAAGATATAACTGTATTAATGTAATTTGACATGAAACACCTGAGATCAGGACAGGGATCTGAAGTTATAACTGTATTAATTTACATTTTACATGAAACACCTGAGATCAGGATAGGTATCTGAAGTTATAACTGTATTAATTTACATTTGACATGAAACACCTGAGATCAGGACAGGGATCTGAAGTTATAACTGTATTAATTTACATTTGACATGAAACACCTGAGATCAGGACAGGGATCTGAAGTTATAACTGTATTAATTTACATATTACACAAAACACCTGAGATCAGGACAGGGATCTGAAGTTATAACTGTATTAATTTACATTTTACACAAAACACCTGAGATCAGGACAGGTATCTGAAGATATAACTGTATTAATTTACATTTTACACGAAACACCTGAGATCAGGACAGGGATCTGAAGATATAACTGTATTAATGTAATTTGACATGAAACACCTGAGATCAGGACAGTTATCTGAAGATATAACTGTATTAATGTAATTTGACATGAAACACCTGAGATCAGGACAGGGATCTGAAGTTATAACTGTATTAATTTACATTTTACATGAAACACCTGAGATCAGGATAGGTATCTGAAGTTATAACTGTATTAATTTACATTTGACATGAAACACCTGAGATCAGGACAGGGATCTGAAGTTATAACTGTATTAATTTACATTTGACATGAAACACCTGAGATCAGGACAGTTATCCGAAGATATAACTGTATTAATTTACATTTGACATGAAACACCTGAGATCAGGACAGGGATCTGAAGATATAACTGTATTAATTTACATTTTACACGAAACACCTGAGATCAGGACAGGGATCTGAAGATATAACTGTATTAATGTAATTTGACATGAAACACCTGAGATCAGGACAGTTATCTGAAGATATAACTGTATTAATTTACATTTTACACAAAACACCTGAGATCAGGACAGGGATCTGAAGATATAACTGTATTAATGTAATTTGACATGAAACACCTGAGATCAGGACAGGGATCTGAAGATATAACTGTATTAATTTACATTTGACATGAAACACCTGAGATCAGGACAGGGATCTGAAGTTATAACTGTATTAATTTACATTTGACATGAAACACCTGAGATCAGGACAGGGATCTGAAGTTATAACTGTATTAATGTAATTTGACATGAAACACCTGAGATCAGGACAGTTATCTGAAGATATAACTGTATTAATTTACATTTGACATGAAACACCTGAGATCAGGACAGGGATCTGAAGATATAACTGTATTAATTTACATTTGACATGAAACACCTGAGATCAGGACAGGGATCTGAAGATATAACTGTATTAATGTAATTTGACATGAAACACCTGAGATCAGGACAGGGATCTGAAGTTATAACTGTATTAATTTACATTTGACATGAAACACCTGAGATCAGGACAGTTATCTGAAGATATAACTGTATTAATTTATATTTTACACAAAACACCTGAGATCAGGACAGGGATCTGAAGATATAACTGTATTAATGTAATTTGACATGAAACACCTGAGATCAGGACAGGGATCTGAAGATATAACTGTATTAATTTACATTTGACATGAAACACCTGAGATCAGGACAGGGATCTGAAGTTATAACTGTATTAATTTACATTTGACATGAAACACCTGAGATCAGGACAGGGATCTGAAGTTATAACTGTATTAATGTAATTTGACATGAAACACCTGAGATCAGGACAGGGATCTGAAGATATAACTGTATTAATTTACATTTTACACAAAACACCTGAGATCAGGACAGGGATCTGAAGATATAACTGTATTAATGTAATTTGACATGAAACACCTGAGATCAGGACAGGGATCTGAAGTTATAACTGTATTAATTTACATTTGACATGAAACACCTGAGATCAGGACAGGGATCTGAAGTTATAACTGTATTAATGTAATTTGACATGAAACACCTGAGATCAGGACAGGGATCTGAAGATATAACTGTATTAATTTACATTTTACACAAAACACCTGAGATCAGGACAGGGATCTGAAGATATAACTGTATTAATGTAATTTGACATGAAACACCTGAGATCAGGACAGGGATCTGAAGATATAACTGTATTAATTTACATTTGACATGAAACACCTGAGATCAGGACAGGGATCTGAAGTTATAACTGTATTAATTTACATTTGACATGAAACGCCTGAGATCAGGACAAGGATCTGAAGATATAACTGTATTAATTTACAATTTACACAAAACACCTGAGATCAGGACAGGGATCTGAAGATATAACTGTATTAATGTAATTTGACATGAAACACCTGAGATCAGGACAGGGATCTGAAGATATAACTGTATTAATTTACATTTGACATGAAACACCTGAGATCAGGACAGTTATCTGAAGATATAACTGTATTAATGTAATTTGACATGAAACACCTGAGATCAGGACAGGGATCTGAAGTTATAACTGTATTAATTTACATTTTACATGAAACACCTGAGATCAGGATAGGTATCTGAAGTTATAACTGTATTAATTTACATTTGACATGAAACACCTGAGATCAGGACAGGGATCTGAAGTTATAACTGTATTAATTTACATTTGACATGAAACACCTGAGATCAGGACAGGGATCTGAAGTTATAACTGTATTAATTTACATATTACACAAAACACCTGAGATCAGGACAGGGATCTGAAGTTATAACTGTATTAATTTACATTTTACACAAACACCTGAGATCAGGACAGGTATCTGAAGATATAACTGTATTAATTTACATTTTACACGAAACACCTGAGATCAGGACAGGGATCTGAAGATATAACTGTATTAATGTAATTTGACATGAAACACCTGAGATCAGGACAGTTATCTGAAGATATAACTGTATTAATGTAATTTGACATGAAACACCTGAGATCAGGACAGGGATCTGAAGTTATAACTGTATTAATTTACATTTTACATGAAACACCTGAGATCAGGATAGGTATCTGAAGTTATAACTGTATTAATTTACATTTGACATGAAACACCTGAGATCAGGACAGGGATCTGAAGTTATAACTGTATTAATTTACATTTGACATGAAACACCTGAGATCAGGACAGTTATCTGAAGATATAACTGTATTAATTTACATTTGACATGAAACACCTGAGATCAGGACAGGGATCTGAAGATATAACTGTATTAATTTACATTTTACACGAAACACCTGAGATCAGGACAGGGATCTGAAGATATAACTGTATTAATGTAATTTGACATGAAACACCTGAGATCAGGACAGTTATCTGAAGATATAACTGTATTAATTTACATTTTACACAAAACACCTGAGATCAGGACAGGGATCTGAAGATATAACTGTATTAATGTAATTTGACATGAAACACCTGAGATCAGGACAGGGATCTGAAGATATAACTGTATTAATTTACATTTGACATGAAACACCTGAGATCAGGACAGGGATCTGAAGTTATAACTGTATTAATTTACATTTGACATGAAACACCTGAGATCAGGACAGGGATCTGAAGTTATAACTGTATTAATGTTAATTTGACATGAAACACCTGAGATCAGGACAGGTATCTGAAGATATAACTGTATTAATTTACATTTGACATGAAACACCTGAGATCAGGACAGGGATCTGAAGATATAACTGTATTAATTTACATTTGACATGAAACACCTGAGATCAGGACAGGGATCTGAAGATATAACTGTATTAATGTAATTTGACATGAAACACCTGAGATCAGGACAGGGATCTGAAGTTATAACTGTATTAATTTACATTTGACATGAAACACCTGAGATCAGGACAGGGATCTGAAGTTATAACTGTATTAATTTACATTTGACATGAAACACCTGAGATCAGGACAGGGATCTGAAGATATAACTGTATTAATTTACATTTTACACAAAACACCTGAGATCAGGACAGGGATCTGAAGATATAACTGTATTAATGTAATTTGACATGAAACACCTGAGATCAGGACAGGGATCTGAAGTTATAACTGTATTAATTTACATTTGACATGAAACACCTGAGATCAGGACAGGGATCTGAAGTTATAACTGTATTAATTTACATTTGACATGAAACACCTGAGATCAGGACAGGGATCTGAAGATATAACTGTATTAATTTACATTTTACACAAAACACCTGAGATCAGGACAGGGATCTGAAGATATAACTGTATTAATGTAATTTGACATGAAACACCTGAGATCAGGACAGGGATCTGAAGATATAACTGTATTAATTTACATTTGACATGAAACACCTGAGATCAGGACAGGGATCTGAAGATATAACTGTATTAATATTACATAACTTGGACAATGAAAACACCTGAAGATTCAAAAGGATCAGGGATCTGAAGTTATAACTGTATTAATTTACATTTGACATGAAACACCTGAGATCAGGACAGGGATCTGAAGTTATAACTGTATTAATTTACATTTGACACAAAACACCTGAGATCAGGACAGGGATCTGAGATTATAACTGTATTAATTTACATTTGACATGAAACACCTGAGATCAGGACAGGATCTGAAGATATAACTGTATTAATTTACATTTTACACAAACACCTGAGATCAGGACAGGGATCTGAAGATATAACTGTATTAATGTAATTTGACATGAAACACCTGAGATCAGGACAGGGATCTGAAGATATAACTGTATTAATTTACATTTGACATGAAACACCTGAGATCAGGACAGGGATCTGAAGATATAACTGTATTAATATACATTTGACATGAAACACCTGAGATCAGGACAGGGATCTGAAGTTATAACTGTATTAATTTACATTTGACATGAAACACCTGAGATCAGGACAGGGATCTGAAGTTATAACTGTATTAATTTACATTTGACATGAAACACCTGAGATCAGGACAGGGATCTGAAGATATAACTGTATTAATTTACATTTGACATGAAACACCTGAGATCAGGACAGGGATCTGAAGTTATAACTGTATTAATTTACATTTGACATGAAACACCTGAGATCAGGACAGGGATCTGAAGATATAACTGTATTAATTTACATTTGACATGAAACACCTGAGATCAGGACAGGTATCTGAAGTTATAACTGTATTAATTTACATTTGACATGAAACACCTGAGATCAGGACAGGGATCTGAAGATATAACTGTATTAATTTACATTTGACATGAAACACCTGAGATCAGGACAGGTATCTGAAGATATAACTGTATTAATGTAATTTGACATGAAACACCTGAGATCAGGACAGGGATCTGAAGATATAACTGTATTAATTTACATTTGACATGAAACACCTGAGATCAGGACAGGATCTGAAGTTATAACTGTATTAATTTACATTTGACATGAAACACCTGAGATCAGGACAGGGATCTGAAGTTATAACTGTATTAATTTACATTTGACATGAAACACCTGAGATCAGGACAGGGATCTGAAGATATAACTGTATTAATTTACATTTGACATGAAACACCTGAGATCAGGACAGGGATCTGAAGATATAACTGTATTAATTTACATTTGACATGAAACACCTGAGATCAGGACAGGGATCTGAAGATATAACTGTATTAATGTAATTTGACATGAAACACCTGAGATCAGGACAGGGATCTGAAGTTATAACTGTATTAATTTACATTTGACATGAAACACCTGAGATCAGGACAGGTATCTGAAGATATAACTGTATTAATTTACATTTTACACAAAACACCTGAGATCAGGACAGGGATCTGAAGATATAACTGTATTAATGTAATTTGACATGAAACACCTGAGATCAGGACAGGGATCTGAAGATATAACTGTATTAATTTACATTTGACATGAAACACCTGAGATCAGGACAGGGATCTGAAGTTATAACTGTATTAATTTACATTTGACATGAAACACCTGAGATCAGGACAGGGATCTGAAGTTATAACTGTATTAATGTAATTTTGACATGAAACACCTGAGATCAGGACAGGGATCTGAAGATATAACTGTATTAATTTACATTTTACACAAAACACCTGAGATCAGGACAGGGATCTGAAGATATAACTGTATTAATGTAATTTGACATGAAAACACCTGAGATCAGGACAGGGATCTGAAGTTATAACTGTATTAATTTACATTTGACATGAAACACCTGAGATCAGGACAGGGATCTGAAGTTATAACTGTATTAATGTAATTTGACATGAAACACCTGAGATCAGGACAGGGATCTGAAGATATAACTGTATTAATTTACATTTTACACAAAACACCTGAGATCAGGACAGGGATCTGAAGATATAACTGTATTAATGTAATTTGACATGAAACACCTGAGATCAGGACAGGGATCTGAAGATATAACTGTATTAATTTACATTTGACATGAAACACCTGAGATCAGGACAGGGATCTGAAGTTATAACTGTATTAATTTACATTTGACATGAAACACCTGAGATCAGGACAAGGATCTGAAGATATAACTGTATTAATTTACATTTTACACAAAACACCTGAGATCAGGACAGGGATCTGAAGATATAACTGTATTAATGTAATTTGACATGAAACACCTGAGATCAGGACAGGGATCTGAAGATATAACTGTATTAATTTACATTTGACATGAAACACCTGAGATCAGGACAGGATCTGAAGATATAACTGTATTAATGTAATTTGACATGAAACACCTGAGATCAGGACAGGGATCTGAAGTTATAACTGTATTAATTTACATTTTACATGAAACACCTGAGATCAGGACAGGGATCTGAAGTTATAACTGTATTAATTTACATTTGACATGAAACACCTGAGATCAGGACAGGGATCTGAAGATATAACTGTATTAATTTACATTTGACATGAAACACCTGAGATCAGGACAGGGATCTGAAGTTATAACTGTATTAATTTACATTTGACATGAAAACACCTGAGATCAGGACAGGGATCTGAAGTTATAACTGTATTAATTTACATTTGACATGAAAACACCTGAGATCAGGACAGGGATCTGAAGATATAACTGTATTAATTTACATTTTACACGAAACACCTGAGATCAGGACAGGGATCTGAAGATATAACTGTATTAATGTAATTTGACATGAAACACCTGAGATCAGGACAGGGATCTGAAGATATAACTGTATTAATGTACATTTGACATGAAACACCTGAGATCAGGACAGGGATCTGAAGTTATAACTGTATTAATTTACATTTACATGAAACACCTGAGATCAGGACAGGGATCTGAAGTTATAACTGTATTAATTTACATTTGACATGAAACACCTGAGATCAGGACAGGGATCTGAAGATATAACTGTATTAATTTACATTTGACATGAAACACCTGAGATCAGGACAGGTATCTGAAGATATAACTGTATTAATTTACATTTGACATGAAACACCTGAGATCAGGACAGGGATCTGAAGATATAACTGTATTAATTTACATTTGACATGAAACACCTGAGATCAGGACAGGGATCTGAAGATATAACTGTATTAATGTAATTTGACATGAAACACCTGAGATCAGGACAGGGATCTGAAGATATAACTGTATTAATTTACATTTTACACAAAACACCTGAGATCAGGACAGGGATCTGAAGATATAACTGTATTAATGTAATTTGACATGAAACACCTGAGATCAGGACAGGGATCTGAAGATATAACTGTATTAATTTACATTTGACATGAAACACCTGAGATCAGGACAGGGATCTGAAGTTATAACTGTATTAATTTACATTTGACATGAAACACCTGAGATCAGGACAGGGATCTGAAGTTATAACTGTATTAATTTACATTTGACATGAAACACCTGAGATCAGGACAGGGATCTGAAGATATAACTGTATTAATTTACATTTGACATGAAACACCTGAGATCAGGACAGGGATCTGAAGATATAACTGTATTAATTTACATTTGACATGAAACACCTGAGATCAGGACAGGGATCTGAAGATATAACTGTATTAATTACATTTGACATGAAACACCTGAGATCAGGACAGGGATCTGAAGTTATAACTGTATTAATTTACATTTGACATGAAACACCTGAGATCAGGACAGGGATCTGAAGTTATAACTGTATTAATTTACATTTGACATGAAACACCTGAGATCAGGACAGGGATCTGAAGATATAACTGTATTAATTTACATTTTACACAAAACACCTGAGATCAGGACAGGGATCTGAAGATATAACTGTATTAATGTAATTTGACATGAAACACCTGAGATCAGGACAGGGATCTGAAGATATAACTGTATTAATTTACATTTGACATGAAACACCTGAGATCAGGACAGGGATCTGAAGTTATAACTGTATTAATTTACATTTGACATGAAACACCTGAGATCAGGACAGGGATCTGAAGATATAACTGTATTAATTTACATTTTACACAAAACACCTGAGATCAGGACAGGGATCTGAAGATATAACTGTATTAATTTAATTTGACATGAAACACCTGAGATCAGGACAGGGATCTGAAGATATAACTGTATTAATTTACATTTGACATGAAACACCTGAGATCAGGACAGGGATCTGAAGATATAACTGTATTAATTTACATTTGACATGAAACACCTGAGATCAGGACAGGGATCTGAAGTTATAACTGTATTAATTTACATTTACACAAAACACCTGAGATCAGGACAGGGATCTGAAGTTATAACTGTATTAATTTACATTTTACACAAAACACCTGAGATCAGGACAGGGATCTGAAGATATAACTGTATTAATTTACATTTGACATGAAACACCTGAGATCAGGACAAGGATCTGAAGATATAACTGTATTAATTTACATTTTACACAAAACACCTGAGATCAGGACAGGGATCTGAAGATATAACTGTATTAATGTAATTTGACATGAAACACCTGAGATCAGACAGGGATCTGAAGTTATAACTGTATTAATTTACATTTTACACGAAACACCTGAGATCAGGACAGGGATCTGAAGATATAAACTGTATTAATATACATTTGACATGAAACACCTGAGATCAGGACAGGGATCTGAAGTTATAACTGTATTAATTTACATTTGACATGAAACACCTGAGATCAGGACAGGGGATCTGAAGTTATAACTGTATTAATTTACATTTGACATGAAACACCTGAGATCAGGACAGGGATCTGAAGATTATAACTGTATTAATTTACATTTGACATGAAACACCTGAGATCAGGACAGGGATCTGAAGATATAACTGTATTAATGTACATTTGACATGAAACACCTGAGATCAGGACAGGGATCTGAAGTTATAACTGTATTAATTTACATTTGACATGAAACACCTGAGATCAGGACAGGGATCTGAAGATATAACTGTATTAATTTACATTTGACATGAAACACCTGAGATCAGGACAGGGATCTGAAGATATAACTGTATTAATGTTAATTTGACATGAAACACCTGAGATCAGGACAGGGATCTGAAGTTATAACTGTATTAATTTACATTTGACATGAAACACCTGAGATCAGGACAGGGATCTGAAGTTATAACTGTATTAATTTACATTTGACATGAAACACCTGAGATCAGGACAGGGATCTGAAGATATAACTGTATTAATTTACATTTGACATGAAAACACCTGAGATCAGGACAGGGATCTGAAGATATAACTGTATTAATTTACATTTGACATGAAACACCTGAGATCAGGACAGGGATCTGAAGTTATAACTGTATTAATTTACATTTGACATGAAACACCTGAGATCAGGACAGGGATCTGAAGTTATAACTGTATTAATTTACATTTGACATGAAACACCTGAGATCAGGACAGGGATCTGAAGATATAACTGTATTAATTTACATTTGACATGAAACACCTGAGATCAGGACAGGGATCTGAAGATATAACTGTATTAATTTACATTTGACATGAAACACCTGAGATCAGGACAGGGATCTGAAGATATAACTGTATTAATTTACATTTGACATGAAACACCTGAGATCAGGACAGGGATCTGAAGTTATAACTGTATTAATTTAATTTGACATGAAACACCTGAGATCAGGACAGTATCTGAAGATATAACTGTATTAATTTACATTTTACACAAAACACCTGAGATCAGGACAGGGATCTGAAGATATAACTGTATTAATGTAATTTGACATGAAACACCTGAGATCAGGACAGGGATCTGAAGATATAACTGTATTAATTTACATTTGACATGAAACACCTGAGATCAGGACAGGGATCTGAAGTTATAACTGTATTAATTTACATTTGACATGAAACACCTGAGATCAGGACAGGGATCTGAAGTTATAACTGTATTAATTTACATTTGACATGAAACACCTGAGATCAGGACAGGGATCTGAAGATATAACTGTATTAATTTACATTTACATGAAAACACCTGAGATCAGGACAGGGATCTGAAGATATAACTGTATTAATGTAATTTGACATGAAACACCTGAGATCAGGACAGGGATCTGAAGTATAACTGTATTAATTTACATTTGACATGAAACACCTGAGATCAGGACAGGGATCTGAAGTTATAACTGTATTAATTTACATTTGACATGAAACACCTGAGATCAGGACAGGGATCTGAAGTTATAACTGTATTAATTTACATTTTACACAAAACACCTGAGATCAGGACAGGGATCTGAAGATATAACTGTATTAATGTAATTTGACATGAAACACCTGAGATCAGGACAGGGATCTGAAGATATAACTGTATTAATTTACATTTGACATGAAACACCTGAGATCAGGACAGGGATCTGAAGTTATAACTGTATTAATTTACATTTGACATGAAACACCTGAGATCAGGACAGGGATCTGAAGATATAACTGTATTAATTTACATTTTACACAAAACACCTGAGATCAGGACAGGGATCTGAAGATATAACTGTATTAATGTAATTTGACATGAAAACACCTGAGATCAGGACAGGGATCTGAAGATATAACTGTATTAATTTACATTTGACATGAAACACCTGAGATCAGGACAGGTATCTGAAGATATAACTGTATTAATGTAATTTGACATGAAACACCTGAGATCAGGACAGGGATCTGAAGTTATAACTGTATTAATTTACATTTTACATGAAACACCTGAGATCAGGACAGGTATCTGAAGTTATAACTGTATTAATTTACATTTGACATGAAACACCTGAGATCAGGACAGGGATCTGAAGATATAACTGTATTAATTTACATTTGACATGAAACACCTGAGATCAGGACAGGGATCTGAAGTTATAACTGTATTAATTTACATTTACACAAAACACCTGAGATCAGGACAGGGATCTGAAGATATAACTGTATTAATTTACATTTACACAAAACACCTGAGATCAGGACAGGTATCTGAAGATATAACTGTATTAATTTACATTTTACACAAAACACCTGAGATCAGGACAGGGATCTGAAGATATAACTGTATTAATGTAATTTGACATGAAACACCTGAGATCAGGACAGGGATCTGAAGATATAACTGTATTAATGTAATTTGACATGAAACACCTGAGATCAGGACAGGGATCTGAAGTTATAACTGTATTAATTTACATTTGACATGAAACACCTGAGATCAGGACAGGGATCTGAAGTTATAACTGTATTAATTTACATTTGACATGAAACACCTGAGATCAGGACAGGGATCTGAAGTTATAACTGTATTAATTTACATTTGACATGAAACACCTGAGATCAGGACAGGGATCTGAAGATATAACTGTATTAATTTACATTTTGACATGAAACACCTGAGATCAGGACAGGGATCTGAAGATATAACTGTATTAATGTAATTTGACATGAAACACCTGAGATCAGGACAGGTATCTGAAGTTATAACTGTATTAATTTACATTTACATGAAACACCTGAGATCAGGACAGGGATCTGAAGTTATAACTGTATTAATGTACATTTGACATGAAACACCTGAGATCAGGACAGGGATCTGAAGATATAACTGTATTAATTTACATTTGACATGAAACACCTGAGATCAGGACAGGGATCTGAAGATATAACTGTATTAATTTACATTTGACATGAAACACCTGAGATCAGGACAGGGATCTGAAGTTATAACTGTATTAATGTAATTTGACATGAAAACACCTGAGATCAGGACAGGTATCTGAAGATATAACTGTATTAATTTACATTTGACATGAAACACCTGAGATCAGGACAGGGATCTGAAGATATAACTGTATTAATTTACATTTGACATGAAACACCTGAGATCAGGACAGGGATCTGAAGATATAACTGTATTAATGTAATTTGACATGAAACACCTGAGATCAGGACAGGGATCTGAAGTTATAACTGTATTAATTTACATTTGACATGAAACACCTGAGATCAGGACAGTTATCTGAAGATATAACTGTATTAATTTATATTTTACACAAAACACCTGAGATCAGGACAGGGATCTGAAGATATAACTGTATTAATGTAATTTGACATGAAACACCTGAGATCAGGACAGGGATCTGAAGATATAACTGTATTAATTTACATTTGACATGAAACACCTGAGATCAGGACAGGGATCTGAAGTTATAACTGTATTAATTTACATTGACATGAAACACCTGAGATCAGGACAGGGATCTGAAGTTATAACTGTATTAATGTAATTTGACATGAAACACCTGAGATCAGGACAGGGATCTGAAGATATAACTGTATTAATTTACATTTGACACAAACACCTGAGATCAGGACAGGGATCTGAAGATATAACTGTATTAATGTAATTTGACATGAAACACCTGAGATCAGGACAGGGATCTGAAGTTATAACTGTATTAATTTACATTTGACATGAAACACCTGAGATCAGGACAGGGATCTGAAGTTATAACTGTATTAATGTAATTTGACATGAAACACCTGAGATCAGGACAGGGATCTGAAGATATAACTGTATTAATTTACATTTTACACAAAACACCTGAGATCAGGACAGGGATCTGAAGATATAACTGTATTAATGTAATTTGACATGAAACACCTGAGATCAGGACAGGGATCTGAAGATATAACTGTATTAATTTACATTTGACATGAAACACCTGAGATCAGGACAGGGATCTGAAGTTATAACTGTATTAATTTACATTTGACATGAAACACCTGAGATCAGGACAAGGATCTGAAGATATAACTGTATTAATTTACATTTACACAAAACACCTGAGATCAGGACAGGGATCTGAAGATATAACTGTATTAATGTAATTTGACATGAAACACCTGAGATCAGGACAGGGATCTGAAGATATAACTGTATTAATTTACATTTGACATGAAACACCTGAGATCAGGACAGTTATCTGAAGATATAACTGTATTAATGTAATTTGACATGAAACACCTGAGATCAGGACAGGGATCTGAAGTTATAACTGTATTAATTTACATTTTACATGAAACACCTGAGATCAGGATAGGTATCTGAAGTTATAACTGTATTAATTTACATTTGACATGAAACACCTGAGATCAGGACAGGGATCTGAAGTTATAACTGTATTAATTTACATTTGACATGAAACACCTGAGATCAGGACAGGGATCTGAAGTTATAACTGTATTAATTTACATATTACACAAAACACCTGAGATCAGGACAGGGATCTGAAGTTATAACTGTATTAATTTACATTTTACACAAAACACCTGAGATCAGGACAGGTATCTGAAGATATAACTGTATTAATTTACATTTTACACGAAACACCTGAGATCAGGACAGGGATCTGAAGATATAACTGTATTAATGTAATTTGACATGAAACACCTGAGATCAGGACAGTTATCTGAAGATATAACTGTATTAATGTAATTTGACATGAAACACCTGAGATCAGGACAGGGATCTGAAGTTATAACTGTATTAATTTACATTTTACATGAAACACCTGAGATCAGGATAGGTATCTGAAGTTATAACTGTATTAATTTACATTTGACATGAAACACCTGAGATCAGGACAGGGATCTGAAGTTATAACTGTATTAATTTACATTTGACATGAAACACCTGAGATCAGGACAGGGATCTGAAGATATAACTGTATTAATTTACATTTGACATGAAACACCTGAGATCAGGACAGGGATCTGAAGATATAACTGTATTAATTTACATTTTACACGAAACACCTGAGATCAGGACAGGGATCTGAAGATATAACTGTATTAATGTAATTTGACATGAAACACCTGAGATCAGGACAGTTATCTGAAGATATAACTGTATTAATTTACATTTTACACAAAACACCTGAGATCAGGACAGGGATCTGAAGATATAACTGTATTAATGTAATTTGACATGAAACACCTGAGATCAGGACAGGGATCTGAAGATATAACTGTATTAATTTACATTTGACATGAAACACCTGAGATCAGGACAGGGATCTGAAGTTATAACTGTATTAATTTACATTTGACATGAAACACCTGAGATCAGGACAGGGATCTGAAGTTATAACTGTATTAATGTAATTTGACATGAAACACCTGAGATCAGGACAGGGATCTGAAGATATAACTGTATTAATTTACATTTGACATGAAACACCTGAGATCAGGACAGGGATCTGAAGATATAACTGTATTAATTTACATTTGACATGAAACACCTGAGATCAGGACAGGGATCTGAAGATATAACTGTATTAATTACATTTGACATGAAACACCTGAGATCAGGACAGGGATCTGAAGTTATAACTGTATTAATTTACATTTGACATGAAACACCTGAGATCAGGACAGGGATCTGAAGATATAACTGTATTAATTTACATTTGACATGAAACACCTGAGATCAGGACAGGGATCTGAAGTTATAACTGTATTAATTTACATTTGACATGAAACACCTGAGATCAGGACAGGGATCTGAAGTTATAACTGTATTAATTTACATTTGACATGAAACACCTGAGATCAGGACAGGGATCTGAAGTTATAACTGTATTAATTTACATTTGACATGAAACACCTGAGATCAGGACAGGGATCTGAAGATATAACTGTATTAATTTACATTTGACATGAAACACCTGAGATCAGGACAGGGATCTGAAGATATAACTGTATTAATTTACATTTGACATGAAACACCTGAGATCAGGACAGGGATCTGAAGATATAACTGTATTAATGTACATTTGACATGAAACACCTGAGATCAGGACAGGGATCTGAAGATATAACTGTATTAATGTAATTTGACATGAAACACCTGAGATCAGGACAGGGATCTGAAGTTATAACTGTATTAATTTACATTTGACATGAAACACCTGAGATCAGGACAGGGATCTGAAGTTATAACTGTATTAATTTACATTTGACATGAAACACCTGAGATCAGGACAGGATCTGAAGATATAACTGTATTAATTTACATTTTACACAAAACACCTGAGATCAGGACAGGGATCTGAAGATATAACTGTATTAATGTAATTTGACATGAAACACCTGAGATCAGGACAGGGATCTGAAGATATAACTGTATTAATTTACATTTGACATGAAACACCTGAGATCAGGACAGGGATCTGAAGTTATAACTGTATTAATTTACATTTGACATGAAAACACCTGAGATCAGGACAGGGATCTGAAGATATAACTGTATTAATTTACATTTGACATGAAACACCTGAGATCAGGACAGGGATCTGAAGATATAACTGTATTAATTTACATTTGACATGAAACACCTGAGATCAGGACAGGGATCTGAAGATATAACTGTATTAATGTAATTTGACATGAAACACCTGAGATCAGGACAGGGATCTGAAGTTATAACTGTATTAATTTACATTTGACATGAAACACCTGAGATCAGGACAGGGATCTGAAGATATAACTGTATTAATTTACATTTTACACAAAACACCTGAGATCAGGACAGGGATCTGAAGATATAACTGTATTAATTTACATTTGACATGAAACACCTGAGATCAGGACAGGGATCTGAAGATATAACTGTATTAATTTACATTTGACATGAAACACCTGAGATCAGGACAGGGATCTGAAGTTATAACTGTATTAATTTACATTTGACATGAAACACCTGAGATCAGGACAGGGATCTGAAGTTATAACTGTATTAATTTACATTTGACATGAAACACCTGAGATCAGGACAGGGATCTGAAGATATAACTGTATTAATTTACATTTTACACAAAACACCTGAGATCAGGACAGGGATCTGAAGATATAACTGTATTAATGTAATTTGACATGAAACACCTGAGATCAGGACAGGGATCTGAAGTTATAACTGTATTAATTTACATTTGACATGAAACACCTGAGATCAGGACAGGGATCTGAAGATTATAACTGTATTAATGTAATTTGACATGAAACACCTGAGA
This sequence comes from Carassius auratus, assembly GCF_003368295.1. Taxonomy (NCBI): domain Eukaryota; kingdom Metazoa; phylum Chordata; class Actinopteri; order Cypriniformes; family Cyprinidae; genus Carassius; species Carassius auratus. Next base: position 25,366 of record NW_020529382.1, read on the forward strand.
TCAGGACAGGGATCTGAAGATATAACTGTATTAATTTACATTTTACACAAAACACCTGAGATCAGGACAGGGATCTGAAGATATAACTGTATTAATGTAATTTGACATGAAACACCTGAGATCAGGACAGGGATCTGAAGATATAACTGTATTAATTTACATTTGACATGAAACACCTGAGATCAGGACAGGGATCTGAAGTTATAACTGTATTAATTTACATTTGACATGAAACACCTGAGATCAGGACAAGGATCTGAAGATATAACTGTATTAATTTACATTTTACACAAAACACCTGAGATCAGGACAGGGATCTGAAGATATAACTGTATTAATGTAATTTGACATGAAACACCTGAGATCAGGACAGGGATCTGAAGATATAACTGTATTAATTTACATTTGACATGAAACACCTGAGATCAGGACAGGTATCTGAAGATATAACTGTATTAATGTAATTTGACATGAAACACCTGAGATCAGGACAGGGATCTGAAGTTATAACTGTATTAATTTACATTTGACATGAAACACCTGAGATCAGGACAGGTATCTGAAGTTATAACTGTATTAATTTACATTTGACATGAAACACCTGAGATCAGGACAGGGATCTGAAGTTATAACTGTATTAATTTACATTTGACATGAAACACCTGAGATCAGGACAGGGATCTGAAGTTATAACTGTATTAATTTACATATTACACAAAACACCTGAGATCAGGACAGGGATCTGAAGTTATAACTGTATTAATTTACATTTTACACAAAACACCTGAGATCAGGACAGGTATCTGAAGATATAACTGTATTAATTTACATTTTACACGAAACACCTGAGATCAGGACAGGGATCTGAAGATATAACTGTATTAATGTAATTTGACATGAAACACCTGAGATCAGGACAGTTATCTGAAGATATAACTGTATTAATGTAATTTGACATGAAACACCTGAGATCAGGACAGGGATCTGAAGTTATAACTGTATTAATTTACATTTGACATGAAACACCTGAGATCAGGATAGGTATCTGAAGTTATAACTGTATTAATTTACATTTGACATGAAACACCTGAGATCAGGACAGGGATCTGAAGTTATAACTGTATTAATTTACATTTGACATGAAACACCTGAGATCAGGACAGTTATCTGAAGATATAACTGTATTAATTTACATTTGACATGAAACACCTGAGATCAGGACAGGGATCTGAAGATATAACTGTATTAATTTACATTTTACACGAAACACCTGAGATCAGGACAGGGATCTGAAGATATAACTGTATTAATGTAATTTGACATGAAACACCTGAGATCAGGACAGGTATCTGAAGATATAACTGTATTAATTTACATTTTACACAAAACACCTGAGATCAGGACAGGGATCTGAAGATATAACTGTATTAATGTAATTTGACATGAAACACCTGAGATCAGGACAGGGATCTGAAGATATAACTGTATTAATTTACATTTGACATGAAACACCTGAGATCAGGACAGGGATCTGAAGTTATAACTGTATTAATTTACATTTGACATGAAACACCTGAGATCAGGACAGGGATCTGAAGTTATAACTGTATTAATTTACATTTGACATGAAACACCTGAGATCAGGACAGGGATCTGAAGATATAACTGTATTAATTTACATTTGACATGAAACACCTGAGATCAGGACAGGGATCTGAAGATATAACTGTATTAATTTACATTTGACATGAAACACCTGAGATCAGGACAGGGATCTGAAGATATAACTGTATTAATGTACATTTGACATGAAACACCTGAGATCAGGACAGGGATCTGAAGTTATAACTGTATTAATTTACATTTGACATGAAACACCTGAGATCAGGACAGGGATCTGAAGATATAACTGTATTAATTTACATTTGACATGAAACACCTGAGATCAGGACAGGGATCTGAAGATATAACTGTATTAATTTACATTTGACATGAAACACCTGAGATCAGGACAGGGATCTGAAGATATAACTGTATTAATGTAATTTGACATGAAACACCTGAGATCAGGACAGGGATCTGAAGTTATAACTGTATTAATTTACATTTGACATGAAACACCTGAGATCAGGACAGGGATCTGAAGTTATAACTGTATTAATTTACATTTGACATGAAACACCTGAGATCAGGACAGGGATCTGAAGATATAACTGTATTAATTTACATTTGACATGAAACACCTGAGATCAGGACAGGGATCTGAAGATATAACTGTATTAATTTACATTTGACATGAAACACCTGAGATCAGGACAGGGATCTGAAGATATAACTGTATTAATTTACATTTGACATGAAACACCTGAGATCAGGACAGGGATCTGAAGTTATAACTGTATTAATTTACATTTGACATGAAACACCTGAGATCAGGACAGGTATCTGAAGATATAACTGTATTAATTTACATTTTACATGAAACACCTGAGATCAGGACAGGGATCTGAAGATATAACTGTATTAATGTAATTTGACATGAAACACCTGAGATCAGGACAGGGATCTGAAGATATAACTGTATTAATTTACATTTGACATGAAACACCTGAGATCAGGACAGGGATCTGAAGTTATAACTGTATTAATTTACATTTGACATGAAACACCTGAGATCAGGACAGGGATCTGAAGTTATAACTGTATTAATGTAATTTGACATGAAACACCTGAGATCAGGACAGGGATCTGAAGATATAACTGTATTAATTTACATTTTACACAAAACACCTGAGATCAGGACAGGGATCTGAAGATATAACTGTATTAATGTAATTTGACATGAAACACCTGAGATCAGGACAGGGATCTGAAGTTATAACTGTATTAATTTACATTTGACATGAAACACCTGAGATCAGGACAGGGATCTGAAGTTATAACTGTATTAATGTAATTTGACATGAAACACCTGAGATCAGGACAGGGATCTGAAGATATAACTGTATTAATTTACATTTTACACAAAACACCTGAGATCAGGACAGGGATCTGAAGATATAACTGTATTAATGTAATTTGACATGAAACACCTGAGATCAGGACAGGGATCTGAAGATATAACTGTATTAATTTACATTTGACATGAAACACCTGAGATCAGGACAGGGATCTGAAGTTATAACTGTATTAATTTACATTTGACATGAAACGCCTGAGATCAGGACAAGGATCTGAAGATATAACTGTATTAATTTACATTTTACACAAAACACCTGAGATCAGGACAGGGATCTGAAGATATAACTGTATTAATGTAATTTGACATGAAACACCTGAGATCAGGACAGGGATCTGAAGATATAACTGTATTAATTTACATTTGACATGAAACACCTGAGATCAGGACAGTTATCTGAAGATATAACTGTATTAATGTAATTTGACATGAAACACCTGAGATCAGGACAGGGATCTGAAGTTATAACTGTATTAATTTACATTTTACATGAAACACCTGAGATCAGGATAGGTATCTGAAGTTATAACTGTATTAATTTACATTTGACATGAAACACCTGAGATCAGGACAGGGATCTGAAGTTATAACTGTATTAATTTACATTTGACATGAAACACCTGAGATCAGGACAGGGATCTGAAGTTATAACTGTATTAATTTACATATTACACAAAACACCTGAGATCAGGACAGGGATCTGAAGTTATAACTGTATTAATTTACATTTTACACAAAACACCTGAGATCAGGACAGGGATCTGAAGATATAACTGTATTAATTTACATTTTACACGAAACACCTGAGATCAGGACAGGGATCTGAAGATATAACTGTATTAATGTAATTTGACATGAAACACCTGAGATCAGGACAGTTATCTGAAGATATAACTGTATTAATGTAATTTGACATGAAACACCTGAGATCAGGACAGGGATCTGAAGTTATAACTGTATTAATTTACATTTTACATGAAACACCTGAGATCAGGATAGGTATCTGAAGTTATAACTGTATTAATTTACATTTGACATGAAACACCTGAGATCAGGACAGGGATCTGAAGTTATAACTGTATTAATTTACATTTGACATGAAACACCTGAGATCAGGACAGGGATCTGAAGTATAACTGTATTAATTACATTTGACATGAAACACCTGAGATCAGGACAGGGATCTGAAGTATAACTGTATTAATTTACATTTGACATGAAACACCTGAGATCAGGACAGGGATCTGAAGATATAACTGTATTAATTTACATTTGACATGAAACACCTGAGATCAGGACAGGGATCTGAAGATATAACTGTATTAATGTAATTTGACATGAAACACCTGAGATCAGGACAGTTATCTGAAGATATAACTGTATTAATTTACATTTTACACAAAACACCTGAGATCAGGACAGGGATCTGAAGATATAACTGTATTAATGTAATTTGACATGAAACACCTGAGATCAGGACAGGGATCTGAAGATATAACTGTATTAATTTACATTTGACATGAAACACCTGAGATCAGGACAGGGATCTGAAGTTATAACTGTATTAATTTACATTTGACATGAAACACCTGAGATCAGGACAGGGATCTGAAGTTATAACTGTATTAATGTAATTTGACATGAAACACCTGAGATCAGGACAGTTATCTGAAGATATAACTGTATTAATTTACATTTGACATGAAACACCTGAGATCAGGACAGGGATCTGAAGATATAACTGTATTAATTTACATTTGACATGAAACACCTGAGATCAGGACAGGGATCTGAAGATATAACTGTATTAATGTAATTTGACATGAAACACCTGAGATCAGGACAGGGATCTGAAGTTATAACTGTATTAATTTACATTTGACATGAAACACCTGAGATCAGGACACGGATCTGAAGTTATAACTGTATTAATTTACGTTTGACATGAAACACCTGAGATCAGGACAAGGATCTGAAGATATAACTGTATTAATTTACATTTTACACAAAACACCTGAGATCAGGACAGGGATCTGAAGATATAACTGTATTAATGTAATTTGACATGAAACACCTGAGATCAGGACAGGGATCTGAAGTTATAACTGTATTAATTTACATTTGACATGAAACACCTGAGATCAGGACAGGGATCTGAAGTTATAACTGTATTAATTTACGTTTGACATGAAACACCTGAGATCAGGACAAGGATCTGAAGATATAACTGTATTAATTTACATTTTACACAAAACACCTGAGATCAGGACAGGGATCTGAAGATATAACTGTATTAATGTAATTTGACATGAAACACCTGAGATCAGGACAGGGATCTGAAGATATAACTGTATTAATTTACATTTGACATGAAACACCTGAGATCAGGACAGGGATCTGAAGATATAACTGTATTAATATACATTTGACATGAAACACCTGAGATCAGGACAGGGATCTGAAGTTATAACTGTATTAATTTACATTTTACACAAAACACCTGAGATCAGGACAGGGATCTGAAGTTATAACTGTATTAATTTACATTTTACACAAAACACCTGAGATCAGGACAGGGATCTGAAGTTATAACTGTATTAATTTACGTTTGACATGAAACACCTGAGATCAGGACAAGGATCTGAAGATATAACTGTATTAATTTACATTTTACACAAAACACCTGAGATCAGGACAGGGATCTGAAGATATAACTGTATTAATGTAATTTGACATGAAACACCTGAGATCAAGACAGGGATCTGAAGATATAACTGTATTAATTTACATTTGACATGAAACACCTGAGATCAGGACAGGATCTGAAGATATAACTGTATTAATTTACATTTTACACAAACACCTGAGATCAGGACAGGGATCTGAAGATATAACTGTATTAATGTAATTTGACATGAAACACCTGAGATCAGGACAGGGATCTGAAGTTATAACTGTATTAATTTACATTTGACATGAAACACCTGAGATCAGGACAGGATCTGAAGATATAACTGTATTAATTTACATTTGACATTGAAACACCTGAGATCAGGACAGGGATCTGAAGATATAACTGTATTAATTTACATTTGACATGAAACACCTGAGATCAGGACAGGTATCTGAAGTTATAACTGTATTAATTTACATTTTACACAAAACACCTGAGATCAGGACAGGGATCTGAAGATATAACTGTATTAATTTACATTTGACATGAAACACCTGAGATCAGGACAGGGATCTGAAGATATAACTGTATTAATTTACATTTGACATGAAACACCTGAGATCAGGACAGGGATCTGAAGATATAACTGTATTAATGTAATTTGACATGAAACACCTGAGATCAGGACAGGGATCTGAAGATATAACTGTATTAATTTACATTTGACATGAAACACCTGAGATCAGGACAGGGATCTGAAGATATAACTGTATTAATTTACATTTGACATGAAACACCTGAGATCAGGACAGGGATCTGAAGATATAACTGTATTAATGTAATTTGACATGAAACACCTGAGATCAGGACAGGGATCTGAAGATATAACTGTATTAATTTACATTTGACATGAAACACCTGAGATCAGGACAGGGATCTGAAGTTATAACTGTATTAATTTACATTTGACATGAAACACCTGAGATCAGGACAGGGATCTGAAGTTATAACTGTATTAATTTACATTTGACATGAAACACCTGAGATCAGGACAGGGATCTGAAGTTATAACTGTATTAATTTACATTTGACATGAAACACCTGAGATCAGGACAGGGATCTGAAGATATAACTGTATTAATTTACATTTGACATGAAACACCTGAGATCAGGACAGGGATCTGAAGATATAACTGTATTAATTTACATTTTACATGAAACACCTGAGATCAGGACAGGGATCTGAAGTATAACTGTATTAATGTAATTTGACATGAAACACCTGAGATCAGGACAGGGATCTGAAGTTATAACTGTATTAATTTACATTTGACATGAAACACCTGAGATCAGGACAGGGATCTGAAGATATAACTGTATTAATTACATTTGACATGAAACACCTGAGATCAGGACAGGGATCTGAAGATATAACTGTATTAATTTACATTTGACATGAAACACCTGAGATCAGGACAGGGATCTGAAGATATAACTGTATTAATTTACATTTGACATGAAACACCTGAGATCAGGACAGGGATCTGAAGTTATAACTGTATTAATTTACATTTGACATGAAACACCTGAGATCAGGACAGGGATCTGAAGTTATAACTGTATTAATGTAATTTGACATGAAACACCTGAGATCAGGACAGGGATCTGAAGATATAACTGTATTAATTTACATTTGACATGAAACACCTGAGATCAGGACAGGGATCTGAAGATATAACTGTATTAATTTACATTTGACATGAAACACCTGAGATCAGGACAGGGATCTGAAGTTATAACTGTATTAATTTACATTTGACATGAAACACCTGAGATCAGGACAGGGATCTGAAGTTATAACTGTTAATTTAAAGGTTTACATTTGACATGAAAACACCTGAGATCAGGGACAGGGATCTGAAGTTATAACTGTATTAATTTACATTTGACATGAAAACACCTGAGATCAGGACAGGGATCTGAAGATATAACTGTATTAATTTACATTTGACATGAAACACCTGAGATCAGGACAGGGATCTGAAGATATAACTGTATTAATTACATTTGACATGAAACACCTGAGATTCAGGACAGGGATCTGAAGATATAACTGTATTAATGTAATTTGACATGAAACACCTGAGATCAGGACAGGGATCTGAAGTTATAACTGTATTAATTTACATTTGACATGAAACACCTGAGATCAGGACAGGGATCTGAAGATATAACTGTATTAATTTACATTTGACATGAAACACCTGAGATCAGGACAGGGATCTGAAGATATAACTGTATTAATTTACATTTGACATGAAACACCTGAGATCAGGACAGGGATCTGAAGATATAACTGTATTAATTTACATTTGACATGAAACACCTGAGATCAGGACAGGGATCTGAAGATATAACTGTATTAATGTAATTTGACATGAAACACCTGAGATCAGGACAGGGATCTGAAGTTATAACTGTATTAATTTACATTTGACATGAAACACCTGAGATCAGGACAGGGATCTGAAGTTATAACTGTATTAATTTACATTTGACATGAAACACCTGAGATCAGGACAGGATCTGAAGATATAACTGTATTAATTTACATTTTACACAAAACACCTGAGATCAGGACAGGGATCTGAAGATATAACTGTATTAATGTAATTTGACATGAAACACCTGAGATCAGGACAGGGATCTGAAGATATAACTGTATTAATTTACATTTGACATGAAACACCTGAGATCAGGACAGGGATCTGAAGTTATAACTGTATTAATTTACATTTGACATGAAACACCTGAGATCAGGACAAGGATCTGAAGATATAACTGTATTAATTTACATTTTACACAAAACACCTGAGATCAGGACAGGGATCTGAAGATATAACTGTATTAATGTAATTTGACATGAAACACCTGAGATCAGGACAGGGATCTGAAGATTATAACTGTATTAATTTACATTTGACATGAAACACCTGAGATCAGGACAGGGATCTGAAGATATAACTGTATTAATTTACATTTGACATGAAACACCTGAGATCAGGACAGGGATCTGAAGTTATAACTGTATTAATTTACATTTTACATGAAAACACCTGAGATCAGGACAGGGATCTGAAGATATAACTGTATTAATTTACATTTTACACAAACACCTGAGATCAGGACAGGGATCTGAAGTTATAACTGTATTAATTTACATTTGACATGAAACACCTGAGATCAGGACAGGGATCTGAAGATATAACTGTATTAATTTACATTTGACATGAAACACCTGAGATCAGGACAGGGATCTGAAGATATAACTGTATTAATGTAATTTGACATGAAACACCTGAGATCAGGACAGGGATCTGAAGTTATAACTGTATTAATTTACATTTGACATGAAACACCTGAGATCAGGACAGGGATCTGAAGATATAACTGTATTAATTTACATTTGACATGAAACACCTGAGATCAGGACAGGGATCTGAAGTTATAACTGTATTAATTTACATTTGACAGAAACACCTGAGATCAGGACAGGGATCTGAAGTTATAACTGTATTAATTTACATTTTACACAAAACACCTGAGATCAGGACAGGGATCTGAAGTATAACTGTATTAATTTACATTTTACACAAAACACCTGAGATCAGGACAGGGATCTGAAGATATAACTGTATTAATGTAATTTGACATGAAACACCTGAGATCAGGACAGGGATCTGAAGATATAACTGTATTAATTTACATTTTACACAAAACACCTGAGATCAGGACAGGGATCTGAAGTTATAACTGTATTAATTTACATTTTACACAAAACACCTGAGATCAGGACAGGGATCTGAAGATATAACTGTATTAATTTAATTTGACATGAAACACCTGAGATCAGGACAGGGATCTGAAGATATAACTGTATTAATGTAATTTGACATGAAACACCTGAGATCAGGACAGGGATCTGAAGTTATAACTGTATTAATTTACATTTGACATGAAACACCTGAGATCAGGACAGGGATCTGAAGATATAACTGTATTAATTTACATTTGACATGAAACACCTGAGATCAGGACAGGGATCTGAAGATATAACTGTATTAATGTAATTTGACATGAAACACCTGAGATCAGGACAGGTTATCTGAAGATATAACTGTATTAATGTAATTTGACATGAAACACCTGAGATCAGGACAGGGATCTGAAGTTATAACTGTATTAATTTACATTTTACATGAAACACCTGAGATCAGGACAGGTATCTGAAGTTATAACTGTATTAATTTACATTTGACATGAAACACCTGAGATCAGGACAGGGATCTGAAGTTATAACTGTATTAATTTACATTTGACATGAAACACCTGAGATCAGGACAGGTTATCTGAAGATATAACTGTATTAATTTACATTTGACATGAAACACCTGAGATCAGGACAGGGATCTGAAGATATAACTGTATTAATTTACATTTTGACATGAAACACCTGAGATCAGGACAGGGATCTGAAGATATAACTGTATTAATGTAATTTGACATGAAACACCTGAGATCAGGACAGTTATCTGAAGATATAACTGTATTAATTTACATTTGACATGAAACACCTGAGATCAGGACAGGGATCTGAAGTTATAACTGTATTAATTTACATTTTACATGAAACACCTGAGATCAGGATAGGTATCTGAAGTTATAACTGTATTAATTTACATTTGACATGAAACACCTGAGATCAGGACAGGGGATCTGAAGTTATAACTGTATTAATTTATATTGACATGAAACACCTGAGATCAGGACAGTTATCTGAAGATATAACTGTATTAATTTACATTTGACATGAACACCTGAGATCAGGACAGGGATCTGAAGATATAACTGTATTAATTTACATTTTACACGAAACACCTGAGATCAGGACAGGGATCTGAAGATATAACTGTATTAATGTAATTTGACATGAAACACCTGAGATCAGGACAGTTATCTGAAGATATAACTGTATTAATTTACATTTTACACAAAACACCTGAGATCAGGACAGGGATCTGAAGATATAACTGTATTAATGTAATTTGACATGAAACACCTGAGATCAGGACAGGGATCTGAAGATATAACTGTATTAATTTACATTTGACATGAAACACCTGAGATCAGGACAGGGATCTGAAGTTATAACTGTATTAATTTACATTTGACATGAAACACCTGAGATCAGGACAGGGATCTGAAGTTATAACTGTATTAATGTAATTTGACATGAAACACCTGAGATCAGGACAGGGATCTGAAGATATAACTGTATTAAATTTTACATTTGACATGAAACACCTGAGATCAGGACAGGGATCTGAAGATATAACTGTATTAATTTACATTTTGACACGAAAACACCTGAGATCAGGACAGGGATCTGAAGATATAACTGTATTAATTTACATTTGACATGAAAACCTGAGATCAGGACAGGGATCTGAAGTTATAACTGTATTAATTTACATTTGACATGAAACACCTGAGATCAGGACAGGGATCTGAAGTTATAACTGTATTAATTTACATTTACAGAAACACCTGAGATCAGGACAGGGATCTGAAGTTATAACTGTATTAATTTACATTTGACATATGAAACACCTGAGATCAGGACAGGGATCTGAAGATATAACTGTATTAATTTACATTTGACACTGAAAACACCTGAGATCAGGACAGGGATCTGAAGATATAACTGTATTAATTACATTTGACATGAAACACCTGAGATCAGGACAGGGATCTGAAGATATAACGTATAATTTACATTTGACACTGAAACACCTGAGATCAGGACAGGATCTGAAGATATAACTGTATTAATGTAATTTGACATGAAAACACTGAGATCAGGACAGGATCTGAAGTTATAACTGTATTTAATTTACATTTTAACAAAACACCTGAGATCAGGACAGGGATATCTGAAGATATAACTGTATTAATGTACATTTGACATGAAACACCTGAGATCAGGACAGGGATTCTGAAGATATAACTGTATTAATTTACATTTGACATGAAACACCTGAGATCAGGACAGGGATCTGAAGTTAATAACTGTAAGTAATTTACATTTGACATGAAACACCTGAGATCAGGACAGGGATCTGAAGATATAACTGTATTAATGTAAATTTGACATGAACACCTGAGATCAGGACAGGGATCTGAAGATATAACTGTATTAATTACATTTTACATAAAACACCTGAGATCAGGACAGGGATCTGAAGATATAACTGTATTAATGTAATTTGACATGAAACACCTGAGATCAGGACAGGGATCTGAAGATATAACTGTATTAATTTTACATTTGACATGAAACACCTGAGATCAGGACAGGGATCTGAAGATTATAA
>NW_020529383.1:0-24413 GCF_003368295.1 Carassius auratus
AACCAGGCCCAAACCTGCTAATATTCAGAGATCAGGCATTGACTCTATTTTTTGGCAAATTATTATATACTAAGTGAAAAGTTTCCAAAAAAGCTTACAGCACCTGGTATTCCCAGGCGGTCTCCCATCCAAGTACTAACCAGGCCCAAACCTGCTTAGGCTTCCGAGAGCAGACGAGATCGGGCATAGCCAGGTTGGTATGGCCGTAAGCGAAGACTGCTGCAAAGAGAGGGCTATTTAAAGACCATCCATCTAATCGCCAGTACATTATATAAGTAGGAAAGAAAACCCAAAAGCTTAAAGCACCTGGTATTCCTAGGCAGTCTCTCATCCAAGTACTAACCAGACCTAAACCTGCTAAGATTCAGATATCGGGCATTGACTTTTTTTTTTTTTTTTTTCAAGATTATTATATAAATCGTGAAATTTTCCAAAAAGTTTAAAGCACCTGGTATTCCCAGGCAGTCTCCTATCCATGTACTAACCAGGCCCAAACCTGCTAATATTCAGAGATCGGGCATTGACTCTATTTTTTGGCTAAATTATTATATACAAAGTGAAAAGTTTCAAAAAGCTTAAAGCACCTGGTATTCCTAGGCAGTCTCTCATCCAAGTACTAACCAGACCTAAACCTGGTAAGAATCAGAGATCGGGCATTGACTCATTTTTTTTTTTTTTTTTTTTTCAAGATTATAATATAAATTGTGAAATTTTCCAAAAAGTTAAAAGCACCTGGTATTCCCAGGCAGTCTCCAAACCATGTACTAACCAGGCCCAAACCTGCTAATATTCAGAGATCGGGCATTGACTCTATTTTTTGGCAAAATTATTATATACAAAGTGAAAAGTTTCAAAAAATCTTAAAGCACCTGGTATTCCTAGGCAGTCTCTCATCCAAGTACTAACCAGACCTAAACCTGGTAAGATTCAGAGATCGGGCATTGACTCTTTTTTTTTTTTTTTTTTTTTTTTTTTTTGCAAGATTATTATATAAATCGTGAAATTTTCCAAAAAGTTTAAAGCACCTGGTATTCCCAGGCAGTCTCCTATCCATGTACTAACCAGGCCCAAACCTGCTAATATTCAGAGATCGGGCATTGACTCTATTTTTTGGCTAAATTATTATATACAAAGTGAAAAGTTTCAAAAAAGCTTAAAGCACCTGGTATTCCTAGGCAGTCTCTCATCCAAGTACTAACCAGACCTAAACCTGCTAATATTCAGAGATCGGGCATTGACTCTATTTTTTGGCTAAATTATTATATACAAAGTGAAAAGTTTCAAAAAAGCTTAAAGCACCTGGTATTCCCAGGCGGTCTCACATCCAAGTACTAACCAGGCCCAAACCTGCTTAGCTTCCAAGAGCAGACGAGATCGGGTATAGCCTTTTTTTTTTTTTTTTTTTTTTTTTGAGAAATTTCAATCAATAAAATACAATAGATTAAACACAATCAATAGAAAATACAGAATTCCTTCTATAAACATCTCTACATTGCACATCTTTCCTTTACATAGATAATTTAAAAATCTCCTTCACTTCCTGGCAGCTTCCACATTAAATCATTTAAAACACAATAAACTTTTGGGGTAAAAACATCATAAAAAGAATCCAACATATTTACACCTTTAAAGTACACATACAATCTCTCAATATACAATTCAGTTTTCCTTTTAAACACAGTCCAAACATCCAACACAGTTTTTTCTTTTTTAGCCACAGTTCTTCTCTCCCATATTGCACTTTTCATTAGCATTACAAACAGATTAATAAAACTTTTGTTTTGACACTTTTTTCCCAACCAAACATCACCAATCTGTTCCATTCAATTACATTTTCATCCCACTCCTCAGTCACATCTTTAATTAAACATTTACATTTTCTTAAAAATTCCTCCAGTTCTCTACAATATAAAAACATATGTAAAATCCCCTCTTCCTTTTCCTGGCACACTTTACACAGAGCGTTTTCTTCCATTCCTATTTTATTTAAAATAGCCTCAGTAAAAACCACTTTATGCCTTATAAAATACTCCAAACAACCCAATTTAGTTTCCACACACTTCCCCGTCATGTTTCTCCATATACACTCTTTTTTTAAATCTTTGAATTTCTGCACCCAGTATACATTTGCAATAGGCTCTTTAAAAACACCATCTCTAAAAGAACAATAAATCATTTTCAGAGTACATTCCTTAAAATCATACAGTTTTTCCCCTAATTTCACATAAATACATTTCTCTTTTGGCTCTCCTTCCATACATTCTATTCTTTTAATCCATTCTTTCGGTATTGCGCTTTTAATTATTTCATATTTATTTTTTATGTCTTGTTCACTGTAATCCTCTTTTGCATCCTCCATTGCATCTACAATAAATTGTGTCGGTAAAAACCCTTCTTTAAATTCATACAAAACGTCTCTCACTCTTGTTATCCCGACTTCCATCCATTTCTTTAAAAAAATCCCTTTGTCTTGCTTTAAAATGTTTTGGTTTAAGAAAAGAGGTTGATTTAAAATGTTTTCTCTCCCATGTGGATCATACTCAACTTTAACTAAAAATTTTCCCCAAGCACTTAAAATTTCTCTATAAAACTCTGGTAAATTTTCTGTCATCCAGTTCTTCGTTTTCATCCATAAAATTCCATCCCCCATGTTAAAATCCCCACATTTGTTTAAAAAATATTTCATCGTCTTTTTCCACTCCAGTTTGCCCTTATCTTGTAGGTATTTCTTCACTACTTTCACTCTCAAACTATTTTTCCTCTGTTCCACATCTATTAAACCTAAACCCCCCTTCTCTACTGCCCCTAAAATCGTGTTAAAAGCTATTCTTGCTGGTTTCCCCTCCCATAAAAAGTCAAGAAGACATTTCTTCAACCTCTTTTCTGTCCACAATGGCATATCTGATACATATAAAACATTCCATAACTTCGACACCATTAAAACATTCAATACTAAAACCTTCCCTTTCAAGTTTAATGTTCTTAATTTCCAAAAATTTAACCTTCTCTCTATCCCTGTTACTAGTTCCTCCCACATTTCATCACATACTTTCCTCTCATTTTTACCCATTAAAATTCCTAAAATCCTAATTTGTTCCACTTCCTTGAAATTAAAAATAATCCTTTAAAACCATTGCTTTACCAAATCTCATATATACAGTCTTTGCTTCATTTACTTTACTCCCAGATCCTTTACAATATTCTTCTACAACCTTCATAACTTCCTTGATGCTCTCCTTTCCTTTAACTACTAACGTTGTGTCATCAGCATATTGAAAAACCTTTCCCTCAGCCTTATTTTCCTCAATTTCAATTCCAATTATTCCTTCTTTTTGTTTTATAGCCAATCCTAATGGTTCCGATACAAGTGAATATAATAACGCTGAAAGCGGACAACCCTGTCTTATCGATCTTGTGATTTTAAAACATTCTGTTAAAAACCCATTACATTTTATTCTTGTTAAAGCGCCCTTATATAAAATCTCAATCCATTTGATAAAATTCCCACCAAAACCAAATTCCTTTAAAACATCAAATAAATACCTGTGTTCAACTCGATCAAATGCTTTTTCAAAATCTAGACTAATTACGTAACCATCTTCATTTTTTTCTTTCATGTACCATATTGTGTCTCTTATGCTCATTGTTATGTCTGCTATATCTCTTCCCTTTACTCCATATGCTTGGTTTGTTTGAATTATACTTGGCATTACTTCCTTTAATCTGTTTGCTAAAACCTTCGCTAAAATCTTAAAATCTGTGTTAAGCATCGTAATCGGCCTATAGTTTTTTAAATCTACTTTTTCTCCTTTCCTTTTATATATCAATTTTGTTATACCCATCCCCATTCTTTCATTAACTTCTTTTTCAAAAACTTCACTAAAAATTTCCTTTAAAATCTTTGTTAAAATCTCTTTAAAACAAATATAAAATTCACTTCCCAAACCATCTATTCCTGGACTTTTATTTTTATTCAGCTGCTGTATTGCTCTTTCAATCTCTTCTTCTCCAATTTTTTGATCACATTCTATTTTATCTTCCTTACTAATTTTTACTTTTATCTGATTCAACAGTTCAATTTTTTTGTTTTCTTCTACACCCCTTGCGCTAAAAAGATCTTCATAAAAATTCTTTATTTCTTCTAAAATCTCTTCATTCCCTTCTACAACTTCCCCATTTTTCCCTCTTATCTGTTTTATTATTTCAGCTTTCCCTCTCTTTTTTTCTAAATCAAAAAAAAACTTTGTGCATTTTTCTCCCTCCACAGTATATTTAGCTTTGCTTCTTAACCTCGCACCCTCATATTCTATTTCCTCTATTTCTTTCAGTTTTTCCTCCATTTCCCTTATCTTTTGTATATCTTTATTTTCTTTATTCAGTTCCACTTCCAAACTTTCCTTTATTTCTTTTTCTTTGTATCTTTTGCATTTCTGTACTAAACTGCAATACTTAATTGAGAATTTTTGTTATTAAAAACTTTACATTCTCCCACCATATTCTCTTATCGTCTTCATACATTTCATTTTCCTTTTCTTTTTCTATAATTTCTTTAACCTTTAAAACATAGTCTTCATTTTCTAACATTTTTGTATTTAAAACCCATATTCCTGGCCCTCTTTGCACTTTATCCCAGTCCAATTTAAAAAATAAAAACTTATGATCGCTAAAACTTGTTTCTTCATACTTAATCTTTTCTATAAAATTCTCCACATTTCTCGTACATAAAATAAATTCTTGTTTCGCACACAAACTGCCCCACTATTTGCCTTCTTGAAAACTCCTTTTTCTTTTCATTCCTTTCTCTCCACACATCTATCATATTATTTTCTGCCATTAATGCTTTTAGTTCTTTTCTCCCCTTGTCATTTTTAAAAACCATTCCTTCTGCCATGTCTTGTTTACTAAAAACCGTATTAAAATCCCCCATCATTATTATTTCTTTATACTTCTTTACAATACTTCTTAAAACATAAAAAAACTCTTTCTTTTCCTTCTCCACCGTTGGTGCATGTATATTTACTAAAATCAATTCCCTTCCTTCATGTTTTATCTGAACAACCATACATTTCCCCATCGTATCTTTGTATAAAATTTGACTTGCTTTAAAAACATCATCCTTCATTAAAAAAGCCACACCTCTCCCAAACCTCCCATCTCCATTATTGTATAAAATCCCTCCTTCCCATCTCTTTTTATAATCAGTCATTACATTTTCTCTCCAGTTTGTTTCTTGTAGCACAATAATGTCTTCTCTTTTACATTTTTCTTTTACATATTCAAATTTCTTTAAGTTCAAGAGTCCTCTTGCATTAAAAGTCACAACACTTAAAACCATTAAAAAGAAAAATAATAAATATCTAAAACCCATCATTCTCAGTCTTCCTCCACCATTTCCTTTAACACTTCAAAACTGTTAAAACATTTAACTTTTTTCCTTGCAGTTCCTATATTTGGCTTTACCTGTAGTGACCTTCTTCTAATTTGTCCCCTCTCCACCTTTTCCTTCTCATCCTCCTCCATACCTATTTCTCCTTCGTTGTCAGTTTCTTTGTCTTGTTCTTTTCCTTTTTGTCCATGAATTGAATATATGTCCATCGGGGTCAATTGTGTGTCCTCTTCTCTTATTTGTTCATCATTTTCTTTTTCTTTTTCTCCTTCTCCTTGTCCTTCCTGTCTGTTGTTTGTTCCTTCCGCTGTTTCCTTTGGTTGTAATTCATCCTCTTCTTGTCTTTCTTCACAATGTCCTTCTTCATCGTTGTTTCCTTCATGCACCTGTCTGTCCACCTGTTCTTCCCTTCCACCTACCACTCCCTCCATCCAGCATTCACATTTATTTAAAAAATTTTGGCAATCCGGGCACCTGACAGCATTGCAGTCTCGTGCGAAATGTCCCCTTTCCGAGCATTTATAGCACTTGAATTCTGGGCACTCTTTCAGTAAATGTTCTGGGCTCATGCACAGCCTACAAGTCTTCACCTGGTGGCTGTGCATCACCCTAAAGTACTGCGGGCCCTCGGCTGTTTCAATCTTTGTGCTATAAGGGAGTGATGCCACTTCTTTGGGGAACCTCACCTTTACAAATCTTGTACCGTCTTCAATGTCAGTGCCCGGATAGCACCTTCTTTTAATTTTAGATATGGGGGAAACGCCCCATCCTTCCAATTTGTCCAAAATGTCCTTATCCTCCAGGTAGACAGGCAGGTGCATGAAGGAAACAACGTAATCTTTATTTTGCAGTTTTTTTACTTCACAGTCCACTCCCTTTATTGTCAATCCATTGATTAAAATGTCACACATTTCTTCCTGTTCCAATGTCAGTTCATATTCTTTGCCTTGTCTGGGTCTTACAGCCAACACCTTTCCACTTCCAATTTTTTCTGAGATTGCTTTAATTATATCCTCTCCTCTCACACCACTCACATTCTCTGTACTCACGATCACTGTTGCCTCCTTTAAATATTTTCTTTCACCAAATCTTTTCCTTGCTTCTTGATCTTTTACATTTCCAGCTCTTTGTCGCTTGTCCAGTCCAGTGTCGTTTGCCATGCGTGTTCCTCGTGCCAGTCCAGTGTCGTTTGCCATGCTTGTTCCTCCAGCCATTCCAGTGTTGTTTACCATGCTTGTTCCTCCAGCCAGTCCAGTGTCAATTGCCATGCGTGTTCCTCCAGCCAGTCCAGTGTCGCTTGCCGTGCGTGTTCCTCCTGCCAGTCCATTGTCATTTGCCATTCGAGTCTCTCCAGCCAGTTCCGAGTCGTTACCATATAATCCGTCCATTTTGAAAAAAAAAAAAAGAAAAAAAAGAAAAAAGAAACATCAACCACCCTCCAGACAGCGATATGCTGCTGTTAGGTGGTTTTCAAAAAAGAAAAAATGCCAAAAAAAAAAAAAACAATCACAGATTCACAAATCAAACAAAACAACCACAAATAGAAAAACACAAAATGGAGGAGAGCCTTCCTCTCCCAACTGCAGCCAACACTTCCTGTAGCTCTCTAGCGCCCTCAGGTTGGTATGGCCGTAAGCGAAGACTGCTGCAAAGAGAGGGCTATTTGAAGACCAGCCCATCTAATCGCCAGTACATTATATAAGTAGGAAAGAAAACCCAAAATCTTAAAGCACCTGGTATTCCTAGGCAGTCTCTCATCCAAGTACTAACCAGACCTAAACCTGCTAATATTAAGAGATCGGGCATTGACTCTATTTTTTGGCAAAATTATTATATACAAAGTGAACAGTTTCAAAAAATCTTAAAGCACCTGGTATTCCTAGGCAGTCTCTCATCCAAGTACTAACCAGACCTAAACCTGGTAAGATTCAGAGATCGGGCATTGACTCTTTTTTTTTTTTTTTTTTGCAAGATTATTATATAAATCGTGAAATTTTCCAAAAAGTTTAAAGCACCTGGTATTCCCAGGCAGTCTCCAAACCATGTACTAACCAGGCCCAAACCTGCTAATATTCAGAGATCGGGCATTGACTCTATTTTTTGGCAAAATTATTATATACTAAGTGAAAAGTTTCCAAAAAGCTTACAGCACCTGGTATTCCCAGGCGGTCTCCCATCCAAGTACTAACCAGGCCCAAACCTGCTTAGCTTCCGAGAGCAGACAAGATCGGGCATAGCCAGGTTGGTATGGCCGTAAGCGAAGACTGCTGCAAAGAGAGGGCTATTTAAAGACCAGCCCATCTAATCACCAGTACATTATATAAGTAGGAAAGAAAACCCAAAAGCTTAAAGCACCTGGTATTCCTAGGCAGTCTCTCATCCAAGTACTAACCAGACCTAAACCTGCTAAGATTCAGATATCGGGCATTGACTTTTTTTTTTTTTTTTTGCAAGATTATTATATAAATCGTGAAATTTTCCAAAAAGTTTAAAGCACCTGGTATTCCCAGGCAGTCTCCAAACCATGTACTAACCAGGCCCAAACCTGCTAATATTCAGAGATCAGGCATTGACTCTATTTTTTGGCAAAATTATTATATACTAAGTGAAAAGTTTCCAAAAAGCTTACAGCACCTGGTATTCCCAGGCGGTCTCCCATCCAAGTACTAACCAGGCCCAAACCTGCTTAGCTTCCGAGAGCAGACGAGATCGGGCATAGCCAGGTTGGTATGGCCATAAGCGAAGACTGTTGCAAAGAGAGGGCTATTTAAAGACCATCCCATCTAATCGCCAGTACATTATATAAGTAGGAAAGAAAACCCAAAAGCTTAAGGCACCTGGTATTCCTAGGCAGTCTCTCATCCAAGTACTAACCAGACCTAAACCTGCTAAGATTCAGATATCGGGCATTGACTTTTTTTTTTTTTTTTTTTTTTTTGCAAGATTATTATATAAATCGTGAAATTTTCCAAAAAGTTTAAAGCACCTGGTATTCCCAGGCAGTCTCCAAACCATGTACTAACCAGGCCTTAACCTGCTAATATTCAGAGATCGGGCATTGACTCTATTTTTTGGCAAAATTATTATATACTAAGTGAAAAGTTTCCAAAAAGCTTACAGCACCTGGTATTCCCAGGCGGTCTCCCATCCAAGTACTAACCAGGCACAAACCTGCTTAGCTTCCAAGAGCAGACGAGATCGGGTATAACCAGGTTGGTATGGCCGTAAGCGAAAACTGCTGCAAAGAGAGGGCTATTTGAAGACCAGCCCATCTATTCGCCAGTACATTATATAAGTAGGAAAGAAAACCCAAAATCTTAAAGCACCTGGTATTCCTAGGCAGTCTCTCATCCAAGTACTAACCAGACCTAAACCTGCTAAGATTCAGAGATCTGGCATTGACTCTTTTTTTTTTTTTTTTTTTTGCAAGATTATTATATAAATCGTGAAATTTTCCAAAAAGTTTAAAGCACCTGGTATTCCCAGGCAGTCTCCCATCCATGTACTAACCAGGCCCAAACCTGCTAATATTCAGAGATCGGGCATTGACTCTATTTTTTGGCAAAATTATTATATACTAAGTGAAAAGTTTCCAAAAAGC
This sequence comes from Carassius auratus, assembly GCF_003368295.1. NCBI lineage: Eukaryota > Metazoa > Chordata > Actinopteri > Cypriniformes > Cyprinidae > Carassius > Carassius auratus. The sequence goes on from NW_020529383.1 coordinate 8,988, forward strand.
TTACAGCACCTGGTATTCCCAGGCGGTGTCCCATCCAAGTACTAACCAGGCCCAAACCTGCTTAGCTTCGGAGAGCAGACGAGATCGGGCATAGCCAGGTTGGTATGGCCGTAAGCGAAGACTGCTGCAAAGAGAGGGCTATTTAAAGACCAGCCCATCTAATCGCCAGTACATTATATAAGTAGGAAAGAAAACCCAAAAGCTTAAAGCACCTGGTATTCCTAGGCAGTCTCTCATCCAAGTACTAACCAGACCTAAACCTGCTAAGATTCAGATATCGGGCATTGACTTTTTTTTTTTCAAGATTATTATATAAATCGTGAAATTTTCCAAAAAGTTTAAAGCACCTGGTATTCCCAGGCAGTCTCCCATCCATGTACTATCCAGGCCCAAACCTGCTAATATTAAGAGATCGGGCATTGACTCTATTTTTTGGCAAAATTATTATATACAAAGTGAACAGTTTCAAAAAATCTTAAAGCACCTGGTATTCCTAGGCAGTCTCTCATCCAAGTACTAACCAGACCTAAACCTGGTAAGATTCAGAGATCGGGCATTGACTCTTTTTTTTTTTTTTTTTGCAAGATTATTATATAAATCGTGAAATTTTCCAAAAAGTTTAAAGCACCTGGTATTCCCAGGCAGTCTCCCATCCATGTACTAACCAGGCCCAAACCTGCTAATATTCAGAGATCGGGCATTGACTCTATTTTTTGGCAAAATTATTATATACTAAGTGAAAAGTTTCCAAAAAGCTTACAGCACCTGGTATTCCCAGGCGGTCTCCCATCCAAGTACTAACCAGGCCCAAACCTGCTTAGCTTCCGAGAGCAGACGAGATCGGGCATTTTTTTTTTTTTTTTTTTATTATCAAAAAGTACTTAAAAATAATAATAACATAAATCATATTTCCAACAATTCACTTTCAAACGTATTACATGTTAATTATATTTAACATATACAGCATCAACTTTGAAATTTAATCACATTACTTCACTCAAACCCAAACCAAAACTAATTGCCTAACTTTAACGTAACCTTGTTTTTTCAAAATGTTAAACTTAACCCTTCAGTTGTACTTATAAATCCATTTTCTTTTACAAATGCTTTTTCAAATTCTTCTTTGCTTAGGTATTTCCACATTATATACACACTCTTTCTAACAATACTCTTGAAAATTCCAATCACATCTACTTTCTTTCTCTCAAAGTATGCCATATTCCTCCTCACCCATATTGCATATCTTGCATTACTCAAAATCAAATTCCAAAAATTCACCTTTCTATCCTTATAATTTATACGTTCTCCAAATAAAAACATTTTTTTCCACTCATCCTCTGCAAACTCCTTGCCTATTCCATCTTTTATCAGTTTTTTCATTTTTGCATGAAACTCAAGTTCTTTGCACTCAAAGAAAATGTGCATCAAAGTTTCAGCCTCTATCTCACATATATCACATTCTCTACTCACATTTTTGTTCATTTGATGAATTACCACCTTTGTATAAATTCTGTTGTGTCGTAGCTTAAAGTCCAAATTCTCACAGTCCAGTGCATTGTATTTTACATTTAAGTTTCTCCATATTGTCTTTACCTTCATATCAGGAAAGAGTCTTGGCCATACCGCCTCTGATGCAGGCACTTTGATTTTCTTTCTGACCATAATTTTGTATATAGTTTTCACATTTATCTCCATCAAAAACTTTTTTCTCCCATTTTCCACAATATACATTTCAGGCATTCCCCAATCTCCCACTTTAACAGTTTCTCTTTCAATCCCTTCTACCCACTTTTCAGGCAGGCTTGTTTTAATGTTTTCACACTCACCATCCACTTTTGCTTTGTCAATTTTTTCATCCCACCCCACCACAGAATCATATATTGCCCTATTTGGTAAGAAACCCTTTACATATTCATACACCAAATCCTTTACTTTCCTTACCCCTGCTCTCATGAACAGTCTGTTGTAGAGCATTTTCCCTTCCCTCCTTATTCTTGGGTTCATAAAAATTGGCTGATTGTGTATTTGATTTATGTTTTCACATTCATAGTTTACATTTATCACAAATTCAGCCCATGCAGTAAACACTTCTTGGTAAAACAACGGCAATTTTTCAATCATTGGCTTTTTTAAAACCATAAACACTCCTTCATCACCACATCCACCACTTTCATTTAAATATTTTCTCATATACCCCTTCCAACCATATTCTGCTTTACCACATAAATATTTTTTTACTGTCTTAACTCTTATTGCCTTCCTTTTCACATCTAAATCTACCAATTTTAATCCCCCCTCACTATAATCTGCTATTAATGTGTTTGCTGATATTTTGGCTCTTTTCCCACCCCATACAAAATTATTCACAGCCTCTTTTATTCCATTTAACACCCAGTCTGGTAAATCAATTGCTCCCAACACATAATTACATTTGGATAACAATAAAGAATTAACCACCACAACTTTCCCTCTTAATCTTAATTCCCTTAGTCTCCAATACTGTAACACTTGCTTGATTTTGTTTAGCACCCCTGACCATGTTGCATCCCTTGCCTCTTTTGCATTCTCTCCTACGTTTACCCCTAAAATTTTTATAAAATCTTTCGTTATTCTGAATGGAATATCTAACCCTTCAACCCTTTCTCCTCCTATACTCATTATTTCAGATTTATCCACATTTATTTTTGCACCTGATGCTTCCCCATATTTTTCTATCTGTTTTCTTATTTTATTTATACTCTCTATATCCCTAACTGTAAAAGTTGTATCATCTGCATATTTGTGTATTACACTCAATCCCCCCTTTGGTATTTGAATACCTTTTATTTCCTTATATTTTTTTATAAGTGTCGCCAGTGGCTCAGCTGTTATTGAATATGATATTGCAGACAACGGACAACCTTGCCTTACTGACCTCTCTAAAGGGAAGGGGTCAGTTAACACCCCATTAACTTTAACACAACTTTTAGCATTTCCATATATTAATTTTATCCACTTTTGCATCCTCTCTCCAAACCCAAATCTCCCCATTGTCTGTTCTATAAAGCTATGTTCCACCCTGTCAAATGCCTTGTTTAAGTCTATAGATAAAACCAATCCCCCTTTCCCATCTTTCCCCATCCCTTCTACTATGTCCCTTATTGTGCAAATTGTATCTGTAATATCTCTACCCTTTATGCTATAGGCTTGGCTTAATGATACTATTGACCCTACTACCTCTTTTATCTTATTTGCCAGCACTTTTGTCAATATTTTATAATCTGTGTTTAGAAGACTTAATGGTCTGTAATTTCCTAGCTTATGTGGACTTCCTTTATTTTTATATAGTACTGTAATTATTCCTAACCCCATAGATTCTGGCATTTCCCCTCTCTCTTCCATACTCCTATAAACCTTCAACAATATTGGCGCTACAATCTCTTCAAAGGTCTTATAAAACTCATGCGTTAAGCCATCTGAGCCCGGGCTTTTGTTCTTTTTTGTCTGTTTTATTGCTTCTTTTATTTCTTCAATAATTATATCGCTTTCACATATATTTTTCTCGTTTTCACTTAACCTTTTACTCACAGTATTTAAAACTTCATCCACACACTCCTGTTTTACCCCTTCTTTCTTAAATAGCTTTTTATAAAATATTTCTACTTCTCTTATTATCCCCACATAATCAGTAATCTTCTCACCTTTTTCATTTTCCAGCTCTGTTATATGCTTTTTCCTCTGTTTTTTCTTTTCTAAGTTTAGAAAGAACTTTGTGCTTCTTTCTCCCTCTAACGCATACTGTGCTCTACTCCTTATTATTGCACCCTTACTTTTTTCTTTTTCATACTCTTCTATTTCTGCTTTTATTTGCATAAAGCGTTCTTTGTCTTGCTCAGGATTACCTTCTATTTTTTCTGCTTCCCTCTTCAGTTCATTTTGCATATCCTCAATTTTACTCCTCCTCATAAAATCCCTTTGTTTTGCATATCTAATACTTCTTTTTTTAATTGTCCCTTTCATTTTTTCCCACCACTCACATACATTTTCATCAAATAACGCATTTTGCATTTCATAATCTATACATTTTTTTATATTTTCTTTGTATGTCTCTTCTTTTAGCAAGTCTGCATTCAAACACCACATTCCCCCCCCCCTCTCCACCTCGTTTACATCCATCTTAACCATCATCATAGCATGATCACTTATTCCCACAAACTTATATTTCACATTCTTTACATATTTCAACATTTCCCTTTTGGTTAAACATAAATCTATTCTGCTCTGTTTCAAAACACCCATCACCAATTGTCTTCTAGAGAAGTCTTTTTTGTAGGGATTTTCTTCCCTCCATACATCTACTATGTCCTCATTTTGCATCCATTCAGTTAGATATTTCCTGGATGCATCTGATTTAAAGTTTGCACTACTTGATGCATCCAGTCTCGTGCACCATACATTGAAATCCCCAACTACAATATAGTTGCCTTTACATAACGGCTTAATTTCTTTAAAGATTTCTTTTCTTTCGTTTTCTATGTTAGGTGCATAAATGTTTATCAGCCTGAAACATTCATTTTGAAACACAAATTCAGTCACTAACAGTCTCCCATTACCATCCTTGTATACTTGCTTCACATTATTCAATATATCTCCTTTTATAAGAGTTGCCACACCACAGGATTTTGCATTCCCATGATTCACAAAAATTTCCCCTTCCCACCTCTTCCTTATGTTGTCCATTATATCATCAGACCAATGTGTTTCTTGCAAACAGAATACTTCAGCTTTTAACAATCCCTTGACCTTCTCAAACTTATTTTCATCTCTTAATCCATTGCTATTCAAACAGGCAATGTTCATAAAGCCCCACATAGCAAGTATCGTCATTTTTAAAAGAATCATCCTCATTTTGTTAATTCCAGACACTTACTTTCTGCCGTATGCTCCTCTATTTCTTTCTTCTTTCTTTTCTTCTGCACCCTTTCCCCTTTACTTGTGTCCATGTCCTCGTCGTCAATTGTCACCAGACTTTCTTGCACCTCTCTCTTCCCTCCAACGCTCTCCACCTGCAACTTTTCTTCTTGCCTTTTCACATTGTCACCCTCCTGACTCTTGCCATCAGCTTTCACTCCTTCCCCTTCTCTGTCTTCACACTCCAAGATGTTCCTTTCCATCTTTTTTCCAGGTTCCGCTTCCCTCTCTTCCTTTTTTTCTCTCTCTCTCTCCATCTCCTCCCTGCAGCCTCCTCCTCTTGATCACTCACATCCACAATCGCTCTCCATTCCGTTGTTCTTTCTTCCCAACTCCATGCATCCCTTCTCTCTTCTTGTCCAGTCATTTCACCTACCTCTCCTTCGATCTCCACCTCCTCATCCACCTCATACTGATCCGAATCCTCCCCATTGCTGTTTCTCTCACCTATCTCTGCTGGGGTTTCACACACACATAATCCAGGTCGCATATTGCACATTTTGCAGTTCTCTTCCTTGCACTCTCTCGCGTAATGACCTTGCCTTTGACACTTAAAACAGCTGAAGCTTGGACAGTCTCTTACAATATGACCTGGCTGAATGCACAGGCGACAGACTTTCACTTGCCTATCATGTATTACCCTGAAGTGCTCCGTCCCTCCTAATGTCTCAAACTTCATTGAATACGGCAGTGATTTTACCACCTCATTGAACTTTACCTTTAAAAATCTTGTTCCATCAGCGATATCCGTCCCCGGCCACATTCTCCTTCTCACACTTGAGGTTGCTTTAACTCCCCATTCAGACAGCTTTTTAAGTATCTCCTCATCCTGTATGTATGTTGGTAACCCAAGGAACGAGACCACTATCTCCATACAGTCCACCTCTTTCGCCATCACCCGACTATTCTTTATCTTAAGCCCATCCAACAATTTCTCCTTTCCTTTTTCCTCCTCCATTGTCAACTCGTATTCTTTTGGTGTTTTGAATCTGCATCCGATCACCACTCCACATTCTTCTCTCACTTTCTTCAGTATCTCCATCATTGTTAGTCTATCTTCTCCTTCTATTTCCACCAACACTGTGAGCCTCTTTTCATAATGCCTTTTTCTTAGACCCAGCTCTCCGTCCATTTCTCTTGTGTTCCTTTTCTCCTGTCCTTTTGCATTCTCCATTTGTCACACCGTGTTGTAGCCTTCTCAGTGTAGAAAGTATTTATCCCCAAACAGCAAAAGCTGTTTGGGGATTAAATGACTTTAAAGCAGACCAGTTCCCCTTTTTTTAAAAAGGTTGTTTTTAACTTCAAGGCTTCAGTTTCCAATTTTCAACTCTCCACACTTGTTGTTTGATATCCTCCTGCAAGCTGTACCACTTCCTGCTTCCACTAGGGCGTGCTCAGGGTGGTATGGCCGTAAGCGACGACTGCTGCAAAGAGAGGGCTATTTAAAGACCAGCCCATCTAATCGCCAGTACATTATATAAGTAGGAAAGAAAACCCAAAAGCTTAAAGCACCTGGTATTCCTAGGCAGTCTCTCATCCAAGTACTAACCAGACCTAAACCTGCTAAGATTCAGATATCGGGCATTGACTTTTTTTTCTTTTTTTTTTTTTTTTTTGCAAGATTATTATATAAATCGTGAAATTTTCCAAAAAGTTTAAAGCACCTGGTATTCCCAGGCAGTCTCCAAACCATGTACTAACCAGGCCCAAACCTGCTAATATTCAGAGATCGGGCATTGACTCTATTTTTTGGCAAAATTATTATATACTAAGTGAAAAGTTTCCAAAAAGCTTACAGCACCTGGTATTCCCAGGCGGTCTCCCATCCAAGTACTAACCAGGCCCAAACCTGCTTAGCTTCCGAGAGCAGACGAGATCGGGTATAGCCAGGTTGGTATGGCCGTAAGCAAAGACTGCTGCAAAGAGAGGGCTATTTAAAGACCAGCCCATCTAATCGCCAGTATATTATATAAGTAGGAAAGAAAACCCAAAAGCTTAAAGCACCTGGTATTCCTAGGCAGTCTCTCATCCAAGTACTAACCAGACCTAAACCTGCTAAGATTCAGATATCGGGCATTGACTTTTTTTTTTTTTTTTGCAAGATTATTATATAAATCGTGAAATTTTCCAAAAAGTTTAAAGCACCTGGTATTCCCAGGCATTCTCCTATCCATGTACTAACCAGGCCCAAACCTGCTAATATTCAGAGATCGGGCATTGACTCTATTTTTTGGCTAAATTATTATATACAAAGTGAAAAGTTTCAAAAAAGCTTAAAGCACCTGGTATTCCTAGGCAGTCTCTCATCCAAGTACTAACCAGACCTAAACCTGGTAAGATTCAGAGATCGGGCATTGACTCATTTTTTTTTTTTTTTTTTTTTTGCAAGATTATTATATAAATCGTGAAATTTTCCAAAAAGTTTAAAGCACCTGGTATTCCCAGGCAGTCTCCAAACCATGTACTAACCAGGCCCAAACCTGCTAATATTCAGAGATCGGGCATTGACTCTATTTTTTGGCAAAATTATTATATACAAAGTGAAAAGTTTCAAAAAATCTTAAAACACCTGGTATTCCTAGGCAGTCTCTCATCCAAGTACTAACCAGACCTAAACCTGGTAAGATTCAGAGATCGGGCATTGACTCATTTTTTTTTTTTTTTTTTTTTTTTTTGCAAGATTATTATATAAATCATGAAATTTTCCAAAAAGTTTAAAGCACCTGGTATTCCCAGGCAGTCTCCAAACCATGTACTAACCAGGCCCAAACCTGCTAATATTCAGAGATCGGGCATTGACTCTATTTTTTGGCAAAATTATTATATACTAAGTGAAAAGTTTCCAAAAAGCTTACAGCACCTGGTATTCCCAGGCGGTCTCCCATCCAAGTACTAACCAGGCCCAAACCTGCTTAGCTTCCGAGAGCAGACGAGATCGGGTATAGCCAGGTTGGTATGGCCGTAAGCGAAGACTGCTGCAAAGAGAGGGCTATTTAAAGACCAGCCCATCTAATCGCCAGTACATTATATAAGTAGGAAAGAAAACCCAAAAGCTTAAAGCACCTGGTTTCCTAGGCAGTCTCTCATCCAAGTACTAACCAGACCTAAACCTGCTAAGATTCAGATATCGGGCATTGACTTTTTTTTTTTTTTTTTTTTTGCAAGATTATTATATAAATCGTGAAATTTTCCAAAAAGTTTAAAGCACCTGGTATTCCCAGGCAGTCTCCAAACCATGTACTAACCAGGCCCAAACCTGCTAATATTCAGAGATCGGGGCATTGACTCTATTTTTTGGCAAAATTATTATATACTAAGTGAAAAGTTTCCAAAAAGCTTATAGCACCTGGTATTCCCAGGCGGTCTCCCATCCAAGTACTAACCAGGCCCAAACCTGCTTAGCTTCCGAGAGCAGACGAGATCGGGCATAGCCAGGTTGGTATGGCCGTAAGCGAAGACTGCTGCAAAGAGAGGGCTATTTAAAGACCAGCCCATCTAATCGCCAGTACATTATATAAGTAGGAAAGAAAACCCAAAAGCTTAAAGCACCTGGTATTCCTAGGCAGTCTCTCATCCAAGTACTAACCAGACCTAAACCTGCTAAGATTCAGATTTCGGGCATTGACTTTTTTTTTTTTTTTTTTTGCAAGATTATTATATAAATCGTGAAATTTTCCAAAAAGTTTAAAGCACCTGGTATTCCCAGGCAGTCTCCTATCCATGTACTAACCAGGCCCAAACCTGCTAATGTTCAGAGATCGGGCATTGACTCTATTTTTTGGCTAAATTATTATATACAAAGTGAAAAGTTTCAAAAAAGCTTAAAGCACCTGGTATTCCTAGGCAGTCTCTCATCCAAGTACTAACCAGACCTAAACCTGGTAAGATTCAGAGATCGGGCATTGACTCATTTTTTTTTATTTTTTTTTTGCAAGATTATTATATAAATCGTGAAATTTTCCAAAAAGTTTAAAGCACCTGGTATTCCCAAGCAGTCTCCAAACCATGTACTAACCAGGCCCAAACCTGCTAATATTCAGAGATCGGGCATTGACTCTATTTTTTGGCAAAATTATTATATACTAAGTGAAAAGTTTCCAAAAAGCTTACAGCACCTGGTATTCCCAGGCGGTCTCCCATCCAAGTACTAACCAGGCCCAAACCTGCTTAGCTTCCGAGAGCAGACGAGATCGGGCATAGCCAGGTTGGTATGGCCGTAAGCGAAGACTGCTGCAAAGAGAGGGCTATTTAAAGACCAGCCCATCTAATCGCCAGTATATTATATAAGTAGGAAAGAAAACCCAAAAGCTTAAAGCACCTGGTATTCCTAGGCAGTCTCTCATCCAAGTACTAACCAGACCTAAACCTGCTAAGATTCAGATATCGGGCATTGACTTTTTTTTTTTTTTTTTTTTTTTTTTTTTTTTTTTTTTTGCAAGATTATTATATAAATCGTGAAATTTTCCAAAAAGTTTAAAGCACCTGGTATTCCCAGGCAGTCTCCAAACCATGTACTAACCAGGCCCAAACCTGCTAATATTCAGAGATCGGGCATTGACTCTATTTTTTGGCAAAATTATTATATACTAAGTGAAAAGTTTCCAAAAAGCTTACAGCACCTGGTATTCCCAGGCGGTCTCCCATCCAAGTACTAACCAGGCCCAAACCTGCTTAGCTTCCGAGAGCAGACGAGATCGGGCATAGCCAGGTTGGTATGGCCGTAAGCGAAGACTGCTGCAAAGAGAGGGCTATTTAAAGACCAGCCCATCTAATCGCCAGTACATTATATAAGTAGGAAAGAAAACCCAAAAGCTTAAAGCACCTGGTATTCCTAGGCAGTCTCTCATCCAAGTACTAACCAGACCTAAACCTGCTAAGATTCAGAGATCGGGCATTGACTCTTTTTTTTTTTTTTTTTTTTGCAAGATTATTATATAAATCGTGAAATTTTCCAAAAAGTTTAAAGCACCTGGTATTCCCAGGCAGTCTCCCATCCATGTACTATCCAGGCCCAAACCTGCTAATATTAAGAGATCGGGCATTGACTCTATTTTTTGGCAAAATTATTATATTCAAAGTGAACAGTTTCAAAAAATCTTAAAGCACCTGGTATTCCTAGGCAGTCTCTCATCCAAGTACTAACCAGACCTAAACCTGGTAAGATTCAGAGATCGGGCATTGACTCTTTTTTTTTTTTTTTGCAAGATTATTATATAAATCGTGAAATTTTCCAAAAAGTTTAAAGCACCTGGTATTCCCAGGCAGTCTCCTATCCATGTACTAACCAGGCCCAAACCTGCTAATATTCAGAGATCGGGCATTGACTCTATTTTTTGGCTAAATTATTATATACAAAGTGAAAAGTTTCAAAAAAGCTTAAAGCACCTGGTATTCCTAGGCAGTCTCTCATCCAAGTACTAACCAGACCTAAACCTGGTAAGATTCAGAGATCGGGCATTGACTCATTTTTTTTTTTTTTTTTTTTTGCAAGATTATTATATAAATCATGAAATTTTCCAAAAAGTTTAAAGCACCTGGTATTCCCAGGCAGTCTCCAAACCATGTACTAACCAGGCCCAAACCTGCTAATATTCAGAGATCGGGCATTGACTCTATTTTTTGGCAAAATTATTATATACTAAGTGAAAAGTTTCCAAAAAGCTTACAGCACCTGGTATTCCCAGGCGGTCTCCCATCGAAGTACTAACCAGGCCCAAACCTGCTTAGCTTCCGAGAGCAGACGAGATCGGGTATAGCCAGGTTGGTATGGCCGTAAGCGAAGACTGCTGCAAAGAGAGGGCTATTTAAAGACCAGCCCATCTAATCGCCAGTACATTATATAAGTAGGAAAGAAAACCCAAAAGCTTAAAGCACCTGGTTTCCTAGGCAGTCTCTCATCCAAGTACTAACCAGACCTAAACCTGCTAAGATTCAGATATCGGGCATTGACTTTTTTTTTTTTTTTTTTTTTTTTTTTTTTGCAAGATTATTATATAAATCGTGAAATTTTCCAAAAAGTTTAAAGCACCTGGTATTCCCAGGCAGTCTCCAAACCATGTACTAACCAGGCCCAAACCTGCTAATATTCAGAGATCGGGCATTGACTCTATTTTTTGGCAAAATTATTATATACTAAGTGAAAAGTTTCCAAAAAGCTTATAGCACCTGGTATTCCCAGGCGGTCTCCCATCCAAGTACTAACCAGGCCCAAACCTGCTTAGCTTCCGAGAGCAGACGAGATCGGGCATAGCCAGGTTGGTATGGCCGTAAGCGAAGACTGCTGCAAAGAGAGGGCTATTTAAAGACCAGCCCATCTAATCGCCAGTACATTATATAAGTAGGAAAGAAAACCCAAAAGCTTAAAGCACCTGGTATTCCTAGGCAGTCTCTCATCCAAGTACTAACCAGACCTAAACCTGCTAAGATTCAGATTTCGGGCATTGACTTTTTTTTTTTTTTTTTTGCAAGATTATTATATAAATCGTGAAATTTTCCAAAAAGTTTAAAGCACCTGGTATTCCCAGGCAGTCTCCTATCCATGTACTAACCAGGCCCAAACCTGCTAATGTTCAGAGATCGGGCATTGACTCTATTTTTTGGCTAAATTATTATATACAAAGTGAAAAGTTTCAAAAAAGCTTAAAGCACCTGGTATTCCTAGGCAGTCTCTCATCCAAGTACTAACCAGACCTAAACCTGGTAAGATTCAGAGATCGGGCATTGACTCATTTTTTTTTTTTTTTTTTTTTGGCAAGATTATTATATAAATCGTGAAATTTTCCAAAAAGTTTAAAGCACCTGGTATTCCCAAGCAGTCTCCAAACCATGTACTAACCAGGCCCAAACCTGCTAATATTCAGAGATCGGGCATTGACTCTATTTTTTGGCAAAATTATTATATACTAAGTGAAAAGTTTCCAAAAAGCTTACAGCACCTGGTATTCCCAGGCGGTCTCCCATCCAAGTACTAACCAGGCCCAAACCTGCTTAGCTTCCGAGAGCAGACGAGATCGGGCATAGCCAGGTTGGTATGGCCGTAAGCGAAGACTGCTGCAAAGAGAGGGCTATTTAAAGACCAGCCATCTAATCGGCAGTATATTATATAAGTAGGAAAGAAAACCCAAAAGCTTAAAGCACCTGGTATTCCTAGGCAGTCTCTCATCCAAGTACTAACCAGACCTAAACCTGCTAAGATTCAGATATCGGGCATTGACTTTTTTTTTTTTTTTTTTTTTTTTTTTTTTTTTTGCAAGATTATTATATAAATCGTGAAATTTTCCAAAAAGTTTAAAGACCTGGTATTCCCAGGCAGTCTCCAAACCATGTACTAACCAGGCCCAAACCTGCTAATATTCAGAGATCGGGCATTGACTCTATTTTTGGCAAAAATTATTATATACTAAGTGAAAAGTTTCCAAAAAGCTTACAGCACCTGGTATTCCCAGGCGGTCTCCCATCAAAGTACTAACCAGGCCCAAACCTGCTTAGCTTCCGAGAGCAGACGAGATCGGGCATAGCCAGGTTGGTTATGGCCGTAAGCGAAGACTGCTGCAAAGAGAGGGCTATTTAAAAGACCAGCCCATCTAATCGCACAGTACATTATATAAGTAGGAAAGAAAACCCAAAAGCTTATAAGCACCTGGTATTCCTAGGCAGTCTCTCATCCAAGTACTAACCAGACCTAAACCTGCTAAGATTCAGAGATCGGGCATTGACTCTTTTTTTTTTTTTTTTTTTGCAAGATTATTATATAAATCGTGAAATTTTCCAAAAAGTTTAAAGCACCTGGTATTCCCAGGCAGTCTCCCATCCATGTACTAACCAGGCCCAAACCTGCTAATATTCAGAGATCGGGCATTGACTCTATTTTTTGGCAAAATTATTATATACAAAGTGAAAAGTTTCAAAAAAGCTTAAAGCACCTGGTATTCCTAGGCAGTCTCTCATCCAAGTACTAACCAGACCTAAACCTGTAAGATTCAGAGATCGGGCATTGACTCTTTTTTTTTTTTTTTGCAAGATTATTATATAAATCGTGAAATTTTCCAAAAGTTTAAAGCACCTGGTATTCCCAGGCAGTCTCCCATCCATGTACTAACCAGGCCCAAACCTGCTAATATTCAGAGATCGGGCATTGACTCTATTTTTTGGCTAAATTATTATATACAAAGTGAAAAGTTTCAAAAAGCTTAAAGCACCTGGTATTCCTAGGCAGTCTCTCATCCAAGTACTAACCAGACCTAAACCTGCTAAGATTCAGAGATCGGGCATTGACTCTTTTTTTTTTTTTTTGCAAGATTATTATATAAATCGTGAAATTTCCAAAAAGTTTAAAGCACCTGGTATTCCCAGGCAGTCTCCATCCATGTACTAACCAGGCCCAAACCTGCTAATATTCAGAGATCGGCATTGACTCTATTTTTGGCAAAATTATTAATATACAAAGTGAAAAGTTTCAAAAAAGCTTAAAGCACCTGGTATTCCTAGGCAGTCTCTCATCCAAGTACTAACCAGACCTAAACCTGGTAAGATTCAGAGATCGGGCATTGACTCTTTTTTTTTTTTTTTTTTTTTTTGCAAGATTATTATATAAATCGTGAAATTTTCCAAAAAGTTTAAAGCACCTGGTATTCCCAGGCAGTCTCCAAACCATGTACTAACCAGGCCCCAAACCTGCTAATATCAGAGATCGGGCATTGACTCTATTTTTTGGCAAAATTATTATATACTAAGTGAAAGTTTCCAAAAGCTTACAGGCACCTGGTATTCCCAGGCGGTCTCCCATCCAAGTACTAACCAGGCCCAAACCTGCTTAGCTTCCGAGAGCAGACGAGATCGGGCATAGCCAGGTTGGTATGGCCGTAAGCGAAGACTGCTGCAAAGAGAGGGCTATTTAAAGACCAGCCCATCTAATCACCAGTACATTATATAAGTAGGAGAAAACCCAAAAGCTTAAAGCACCTGGTATTCCTAGGCAGTCTCTCATCCAAGTACTAACCAGACCTAAACCTGCTAAGATTCAGAGATCGGGCATTGACTCTTTTTTTTTTTTTTTTGCAAGATTATTATATAAATCGTGAAATTTTCCAAAAAGTTTAAAGCACCTGGTATTCCCAGGCAGTCTCCATCCATGTACTAACCAGGCCCAAACCTGCTAATATTCAGAGATCGGGCATTGACTCTATTTTTTGGCAAATTATTATATACAAAGTGAAAAGTTTCAAAAAAGCTTAAAGCACCTGGTATTCCTAGGCAGTCTCTCATCCAAGTACTAACCAGACCTAAACCTGGTAAGATTCAGAGATCGGGCATTGACTCTTTTTTTTTTTTTTTTTTGCAAGATTATTATATAAATCGTGAAATTTTCCAAAAAGTTTAAAGCACCTGGTATTCCCAGGCAGTCTCTCCAAACCATGTACTAACCAGGCCCAAACCTGCTAATATTCAGAGATCGGGCATTGACTCTATTTTTGGCAAAATTATTATATACTAAGTGAAAAGTTTCCAAAAAGCTTACAGCACCTGGTATTCCCAGGCGGTCTCCCATCCAAGTACTAACCAGGCCCAAACCTGCTTAGCTTCGAGAGCAGACGAGATCGGGCATAGCCAGGTTGGTATGGCCGTAAGCGAAGACTGCTGCAAAGAGAGGGCTATTTAAAGACCAGCCCATCTAATCGCCAGTACATTATATAAGTAGGAAAGAAAACCCAAAAGCTTAAAGCACCTGGTATTCCTAGGCAGTCTCTCATCCAAGTACTAACCAGACCTAAACCTGCTAAGATTCAGATATCGGGCATTGACTTTTTTTTTTTTTTTTTGCAAGATTATTATATAAATCGTGAAATTTTCCAAAAAGTTTAAAGCACCTGGTATTCCCAGGCAGTCTCCCACCATGTACTAACCAGGCCCAAACCTGCTAATATTCAGAGATCGGGCATTGACTCTATTTTTTGGCAATATTATTATATACAAAGTGAAAAGTTTCAAAAAAGCTTAAAGCACCTGGTATTCCTAGGCAGTCTCTCATCCAAGTACTAACCAGACCTAAACCTGGTAAGATTCAGAGATCGGGCATTGACTCTTTTTTTTTTTTTTTTTGCAAGATTATTATATAAATCGTGAAATTTCCAAAAGTTAAAGCACCTGGTATTCCCAGGCAGTCTCCAATCCAATGTACTAACCAGGCCCAAACCTGCTAATATTCAGAGATCGGGCATTGACTCTATTTTTTTGGCAAAATTATTATATACTAAGTGAAAAGTTTCCAAAAAAGCTTAAAGCACCTGGTATTCCCAGGCGGTCTCCCATCCAAGTACTAACCAGGCCCAAACCTGCTTAGCTTCCGAGAGCAGACGAGATCGGGCATAGCCAGGTTGGTATGGCCGTAAGCGAAGACTGCTGCAAAGAGAGGGCTATTTAAAGACCAGCCCATCTAATCGCCAGTACATTATATAAGTAGGAAAAGAAAACCCAAAA
>NW_020529384.1:0-17272 GCF_003368295.1 Carassius auratus
TTGGTTAACAAAAACTGATATATATTAAGTAGTACATTAAAGAAAGAAAAATAACAGTATATCAACAATAACAACAATATTCAAACCTTAAAACATTTAAGTGCTTCTTTTAATTGAAAATGTTGAAAATCTTCCGTTAGTCCTAATTTAAAAAATAAAAAAAACATGAGAATAATATTTCTTTAATATTTACATATTTAAGACAAAAATGCAATTATGAAATCATTGAAACGTATGAAAATGTATTAAAACATTTTAATTTACAGAGTATAAAAATAAATTTTAAGCACATCAAAAACTGAAAATAAGAAATATAAAAATAATTCATTCATTCATTCATTCAATCAAGTGCCACATTACTCTGTATACAGTGGTCTGTCAGTGTCTTATACTTCTTTCCTGTAATTAGACATCTCTCCAACAGTAATTAGTCCAAAAAAGTGTTACATGTCTGCAAATTTGATGGTGGTATTACTGTTGTGGACTGGTATACAATTACTTTGTGAACAGAGAACAGAACATAAATCTAATCACAGTCTTGTGTAAGTCCTGTGCTGACAAACAAGAGTGAAGAAGTGGGTGGTGGCCCATCCTGAGTGATTACAGTTGTTTGTTAAGAAGTCCTGTATGCATAGGAAAATATTGATTGGAGGCCTTGCTCAAAAATCTTGAAAGCTGGTGTCCTCATATTACAATCATTGTTATGTTCCTCATTGCTCCAGGTGCAATAGTATAACATAGAAGGCAGTGAAAAAAGGATCACCTGTTGACATGTTGTATCTGTATATCTATTGCTCACGGTGTAAAATTAGTGGGGGAACATGTAGTTGACTTGATGTAGTTGAGAATCAGTCTTTCCTTAGCAAGTCTGGATTGCTTGTGTTAATGTCATTGTCCTGTAATGATTAAGGCAGCTTATTGCAATCTTCTTGGGAAGTGGCATCATAGTGAATGTCTTCAGGTATATTGGAATGACACACTGTGGTAGAGATCAGTTACAGACATTATATCTCAGTTAAATCCACAGCACAGTCTTTTAGATACCATACTGGAACAAAATCAGTAGCATTTACTTTCCATACATTGATATTTCCTTGTGTACGTATAATGTCAGAAGCTTTATAAACTGATGTGGGGGTTAAACAACGTTTCATCCGTCTTTCTTGTGGCAGTTGAAGTAGCCATTGACCTGCTGTGGAAGTAAGGAATTGTTACTGTTTAAAGCTGGCTTGGTATTATTATTTTGGTTGCTGATGTTAGTTTTATCTTGACTTGCAAGGTTGCCTTTCAGATATCAGGGTACTTGACCATTTTTTGCTTGTAAACTACTTTGGTATATCTGATGCCCATTTTCAAGTTCAACATGGTCATACTGTAGTGATCTGTGTTGCCATACTGAAAAGTCTTATTATGAGGTTTTACGAAAAGACACACATGTGTTGTCATGCATGGCTTGGACTTGAGAATCATACTTTTTTTCTTTTTTTTTGTGAATTTGCAAATATTAAAATCAATATTGTCATGTTCAAATACAGTCCTTTCAGTGGTCTTAAAAGGAGTTGTACAGCTGCCCAGAAGCTGAAATATTGCTAAACTGATGCACACAGATATTATAGTCAGTATTTAGTCAAAAAAGACCATGATTCCATGAAAGCAACTTGCCTTGAATCAAAAGTCCAGGAGGATAATGGTTGTATGAGGCTGTCATTAGTGTTCTGTCCAGTCAAATCCTTGCGTAGCTAGAGTTCAGTAGAACTGATTGTTGTCCTAATGATGAAGATGATGTAGTCTTCAAAGTAGCTTAAAACATTTGATGTACCTGTAGACAATGAGGTACTGATTAGAAAAGATCAATATTTAACAATTTATAACACTTAAAAAAATATGCTTACCTGTTCATCAGTGCTTGAAGTACTGCAATGTTCAAAATAAAGTAGCAATGGGAGACCAATATTCCTGAATGTTCATCTGTGTGCCTTTGTTTTTTATCGTGTTGCTATTTTGTTGAACAGAATTTTTCAAATATTTTGCCATTTAAATCTCAATGGCATTTAAAGTACTTCATTATACACTTCATTAGTGCTAACATTGTGATCCAAATATGTACAGAAATGTATTCCAAAATGACAACAGATAATCATTTTGAACAATAATATACATAAAATAAAGAAAGACAATGAATGAATGAATGAATGAATGAATGAACGAAAGAACAAATGAATGAATGAATAAACAAAACAACAAACAAAAAAAATTATTATATTGAAAACTAACAGAATGAAAAAAATAGGTGGGTGTAAAGAACAAAAATTGTCTTCTTTCTGAGCCTGATAGCCCAAAGTATACTTCATTTTTCACATGTACGCAAGTGACACTGTACAGAGCTTGTGACGTGAATTTCATCAAAAACAAGGAAAAACAAAGCAGACATTAGAAATAAATGAAGCTTTCAAGAAGCACAAGTGCTAAACGACTGCGTACACATACAAAAATCAAGTATACTTTGGGATTAATTCTGCCCTCATGTGCTATTGGAATTTGTGTACTTCTTATGTCTGGAATCATAATTATGTCTTTGTTTTGTTCTGGTGTTTTGCTGTCCAAAAAAAAAAAATTGAGTTTGCAGAGGACAAGTTTTTATTGACTTTAACTTTCACTGTTTGCCACTGTAAAGCTGCTTTGACAAAATCTGTATTGTATAAAAAGCTATATAAGAAAATAAAAGTCTTCTTGATTATATATTTAAGAAATCATATTGCGTGTTACTTCAATATATTTACTTAATTTGATGTTTAGGTAAAATTTAAAAGTAGAACAATTGTAGTTATGATCATTTTCATCAGTAGCATGCACAAACTTTTATAAAAGAAGGCTCAAAATTAGGTTTTTCTTGTTTAAAATCATGTTCAAATTGGAGTATTACTCAATATTACTGAAAGAGCAGTTTTGCGTAATCATTAGGTAGAAGCAGGGGCAAAGTTAAAATTAAGCCCCCTACAAGAAATTGTGTTGAAATTGAAAGGGTAATCAACAGTATCAAAAAGGCAATTTTATAATTTTCTATTAAATATGGAGGGGCAGGACAAAAAGATGAAATCAAGTCCCACTTTGTTGAAATCACTTTCAGAGTAGGAGAGGTTGATAGTACTGAAAAGGCACATTACAGTCAATAATTTAAGACACAGGGGTGAGACAGAAACAGTGGTGAGGGCGAAATTAAATCCTACATGGTTAAAATAACCTTTCTCCCACAATCTTCAGTCCCACCCCTTATCCCCTGTGCATGCCACTGATTCCAATAGCACATGAAGGCAGAGTATATTCCCACAGAGGCCGTCCACATTTAAATTCCACCTCTGTATCCCCCACCCCCCCCATAATGTTGGACGATTTCATCATAATTACCATTTCAGCACAATGCATTCATGACAGCTAAAGTATGTGGGCATGATGTCAATATGTGTTTCATTTAAGTCAATATCCTTTACATAAACATGATCAATTAATGTGCCATTTTCAGTTGTGGCTTTTTTAACAATTTGCCTGAAACCAAAATGCTGCATAACAGCATGAACACTTGCTTTATTGAAAAGATTTTCATTGAAATCTCCAAGAATTATTTTACCACCTGGTAAGTAGTTCACTTCATTAATTAAGTTAATCAAGTTCTCTCTAAATGACGACATGTTATATGATGGTGGTCTGTAAACAACTGCCACAGTTGTGTCCAGATGTTCTATTCTGCACATCATACATTCAATGTTAATGCATGGTAAATCCATTAAAGCAACTTTGACTTTTTCTTTGTGATATATACCAACACCACCATGATTTTCCTCTTTTAGTTTAGCAAAAACATCTTGACTTGTGTCATATGCAGCACTACGTGGTTTATCATTGAAAAAGTAACCAGCAAGGCTAACAGCATTCTCCACATAGTTTGGTTTTAGCCATGTCTCTGTTACACATATCATATCTGCTTCAAAGTATCTGTTATCTTGGCGAATATCTAATATATGTGGGATTAGTCCTTCAACATTATGTAACATCATTTTGTATGTGAAAGTTTCTGTTGTTTCACATGGAAGAATGAATGGAGGCATATTCTGTAGTACTTGCTCAATGTTATCTTTTGCAAAAATAACGTTTTCTTTGAAATCTTCTATGATGAGTCCATCAAGAGAGGTCACTCGACTTAATGCTACATATGCTTGTCCTGCAGCAAATATCTTTTTCATTGAAACAACAGCTTTGTCCACTGTTAGGCCTTGTACTTTATGAACTGTGCAAGCCCAAGCTAATCTGATAGGATACTGCCTTCTGACACCACCATCATTGGTTACTTTCTCTTCTTCAGGTTCAATTGGTGTTGCTTTCTCCAGTCCAGGTTTTAAACACGGATGTTTGGCTCTTGCTTCTTTACCAACTTGCTCATTGTCAAATTCAATATATATTTTCGAGGGAAATGTTTCATTATCATCATAACAGAATTCTTTAATTGTCCCAAAAACTCCATTCACAAGACCATCTGAAACATTAATATTTTTTATAAGCATTATTCGAGCACCAATAGCTAATTCAAGGGATTTTTCTAAACAGCTGTTATGAACTCTGAAATGATGCCCATCTTTTTCTTCCATTCGGCCAGTTTTAGCATTTCTCTCAAAGTCTTGTGCTTTTACAGTAACTGTGTCCGAGCATAATTTATGCAGCATATGTATGTTGTGTACATCAACTTCACTGTTTGTTGCATAAATGTGGATGTCTGTACTATCATCACCATCACCTGTTTCACATTTTTTAAGCATAGCAACGTCATCTTCACGCATTGGTTCATCCTTTTTACGTAGCCTTAAACGACTTAGTAATTCAGCAAATTCTTTGTCCTTCTGCCTCATGATCTCTGTGAGTTCAACAACACTAAAGTGAGTTTCCCAAAGATTCACACTGTTCACTGGTTCAGTATAAAGTGGTTTTCCTTTGACGGGAGAAAGTTGATAAAAATCTCCGACTGCTATTACTGAGACTTTTCCAAATGCTGAATAATCTCCTGTTTGTTTGATTTGTCTTAGTCTGCCATGAATATATGCCAAAAGTTTATGATCAACCATTGAAATTTCATCAATTATTAATATTTGCAGTTTTCCATATTTTGCTCTCAAGGAATTAATTTTTTCATCTCCAAGTGGCTGATATGGCAATGTAGCATTCGTTCCAATAGAGAAAGTTGAATGTATAGTTTTTGCATTTATGTGAAATGCACTGACACCGGTCGGAGCTGTTAAGAGCACATGAGTCTCATCTGGATTTTCTGATAACTTTGATAGAATGCGAGAGGTTTCATAATAGATTGCTTTAATCAACACTGACTTTCCAACTCCTCCAGGCCCAGATATGAACACATGAAATGGTTCTGGGTTTTCACCTTGTACTTTTGCTAGACACCACTGTCTCACTTTATAAAAGATTTGTGACTGTTTCTCATTCAAAGAACGCAGCAAACACATTGCATCTTTCTTTGTCATAGCACAAGGATTCTTTTCTAATGTGAACCCATGAACATTTGGTAATAGATCAGGAATGACATCATCACCTTCCTCTGTTTCTATTGGTTGTTCTTTTCTAGTATCCAGACATTCTAAACGCTCAAGTTCTGCTTCTGGACAGATTTGGGCCCAAGCGTCTTCCATTGGTCCATGTTGTTCTAAGTCATCTTGAGCTTTTTGTATACTGTCTGCTTCTTTTTCAAATTTTGACCTGTTTGTGTCCACTATGATTTTCACTGACTCAGGCTCATCATTATACAATGTTACAAATCCAGTCTCATAAAACTCCTGATATGTAGTGAAATTTGGTGGTTTCAGTTGGCTTTGCAAAAAATGAGGCAAGAATAATTCCAAAATACTTTGATAATAATTTTCAGGATTTTTAGTTGGTGAAAAACGAGCATATCGTACGACTGCAAAATCTGTTCGAGTTCTTTTTCTCACAAACCCCATGTCATTTTCCAGTTTTACTCGGTCTGTGCATGACTTTTCAGATTTGGACAGAACTCTGTACTCTGATGCAAAGGACGCTAAACACATTCCTGTAAATTCTTGAGTTTTTGGACGAGCTCTGTATCTGTCTGTGATGCTTTTCATCCATATTTCATCATTGTCAATTTGTCCATTTTCAGCTTTTTTATTTATGATATTTAAAGGTAAACTCATTTTGATTGAA
Organism: Carassius auratus; assembly: GCF_003368295.1. Lineage (NCBI taxonomy): Eukaryota > Metazoa > Chordata > Actinopteri > Cypriniformes > Cyprinidae > Carassius > Carassius auratus. The sequence goes on from NW_020529384.1 coordinate 6,223, forward strand.
TTACCAGTTGGAATAAAGACCACTTTCCTCGATCCTTCTTTTAATCTCATATTAGTCAAACGATAAACGCTCTCTTGGGCAGACACCTCTCTATTGTGGAGGAAAACACTTCCAAGTTTTCTTAAAGCTTGTTTTGCATCCATATTGCCATCCTTGTGTGCTTCTTTCTGTGCATTTGCCAGCAGCAATCCCATTTCTCTCTCTGCTTTTGAAATGTAGGAAATTATATACACTATGCAAGAGTAGGCATCAACAACAAACTGTATGTCCATGTTTGCATTCCAGCATCGCAAAAGATCTTTATTATACTGATTCACCCAAACATCACTTGGCTTTCTCTTCAGCACAACATTTGTTTTCTTTGTCATTTTTTTATAAGCACATTCAAATATCTCTTGATTTATACCAATAGATGCAAACATAGAGTCAACAGAGTCAAAGACAGCATCAGTGTTCAGCAAACATTCTCTTACTTTTTTCATTATAGATTCAGCTAATTCTTTTGATATCTCTTTAGAGTTGTCTACCTTTTTGTCTTTACTTTCACATTGTCCATCATCTGTTGTTTTGTCATTGTTATCTATTTGTCTTCTTCTTGAAATGAAAGTGTTTTCGCTAGGTGGACGTGGAAAGTTAAATCTACATGTAGTGCCTTTCTTTCTACATGTTTTAGCATGTCTTTTGCTGTGCTGTTGGACAGTACTCACAATTTCATGCATTTCTGTTTCATCTTCAGGTGGCATTTCACAAGTGACATAACGATCAACAAATGCTGCAACTTCATCATCATCCTCTCTGTCCACTTGAGGTGCATTCTCAACCCAAAACAGACAATGTGTGTGAGGTGATCCACGTTGTTGAAATTCAATTCGATAGAAATAATCTATTATTTTTCCAATGGGTTGAGCTGGTGACATAATGACATCTTTCAGAAAACAGTGGAATCGATGATCAAACATTCTGGCAGCAGTTACTGGGTTTCGTTTCAGCATCCCACATCTGTCAGACCAGTCCAGTTCATCAATAGGAGTTTGACAACCCTCTTGTTTCACAATACACTGCAATAATTCTGGCCATCGCAAATCAGCTGAGGAAAATGAGCAAAACCATGTTGGGATCCCAAGTTGCCTTACCATTGCAAACAAATCCTTCTGAACAGCTTGCCAAAAAACAGGACTGCCTCTCACTGGCTTTAAAAATTTATAACCCTCGTCATAATTTAAAATCCTTTGAATTGAATCTTTGTCTGTCAGCATTTCTGAAGTAATTTTTGTTTGCTTGCTTTGGTCATAGCCTTTCCTCAATGCAATAGATACATTCGAGACAACTTGATTCAGCTCTGACAAATATTGTCCATAGAATATGTAGTCAATGTTTTGGGCAAAACGTCCATCTGCATTTAAAATTCTATTGTTTAAATACCTAGATAATGTTAATTTCTCAGGTCGTGAATCATGAAATGTGCCTTTTCCTTTTGGGAACAAAACTGGAAAACATTTGGCCTCATTAGTTTCATCCATTAACATTCTCACTGGATTATTGCCTTCTGCTGGTGCAAGTGACACAATGCCATCAAAGTGTTGATCTAAGACCTCTTGAGCAATGTCCACTGGCTGCAAACATGAATCCATAAATAAACCATGCTGCTGTCGATCATGAAGTGTTTCATCACTCATCTCATTATCATCATTGTCAATGTTTTGCTCTTCATTAATAAGCATGTCCTCACAGTTGTCTAAATTAGACTCATTTTTGTCACTGTTATCAGTCATTTCCTCTTCTGTTTTACTCAGAGGATTAATCCAAGTTTCATTAAACTCTACATCTGTATACCACTTGTTATTCTCTTTTAAATATGCCAATGCTCTTTTAATGTTATTGGTATGTATATATTTATACTCATAATGCCCTTTATATGTCAGTTTTCTCTTAAGCTTCACTCGTATCATAAAATCATGATTTTCTGACCTTGGTAAAACATTCACCACTTTTGTAACATTAGATGGGACAGACATTATTGGACCATGAACTCCGTTCTGTCCACCTCGTGGTAAAGCCAGCATTTTCATAAATGGAATATTCTTTGCTATTAGATGCTCCTCAAGTGAGTTTAAACATCTCAATTCAGCAGGAATTGGATTCAAAGCTAGATTATTACAAGCTACACTTTCAGCAGGTATTTTACCTTCACAAATTTTTCTATCACAAGTGTGACAAATCCATAGAGATTCAGCAGGGCTATTTTTATACACACAATCTTCAGTGCACTCTTTATTACACTGATGGAGATAATCCAGTGTTATACATTTCTCTGCAATATAACCACAATGGTCTGATTTCTGAAAATAGTTTTTTTTTTTACAATGTTTGACCTGCATTTTAAAGCAGCAACGATGACAAACTGAACAAATATATTCAGGACCTGTAGATGTTTTTTCTTTAAACTGTTCAATGACATAGTTCATCTCCCTCCTTTTAATGTCTACCTCACATCGTGTTGCAACATTTCTCATTTTAATATTATTGGCAAAAGTAATATCATTTTTGTATTTCTGTTTATTATAGTTTATCATAATTTCCCTGTATGTTTTATTTTCCTTATATTTTTGAACATTGTACTTCTTCACCAACTCTCTGTGTGATACATTTCCAAGGTATTTCTGAACACTACAATTCTTAACAGACTCTCTGTGTGATTCAATTTGTTTGTATTTTTGCACACTGTAATTCTTAACAGACTCTCTATGTGCTATATCTGTACTGTATTTCTGAACACTATATGTCTTCACAGCCTCACAATGAAAATCATCTGATTTGTATTTATCCACGCTATATGCCTTTACTTTTTCTTTATGCTGTTCATTTTTCTTGTATTTTTCAGTGCTGGATTTCATTATTGATTTTTTGTAAATTTCATCCTCATGGTATCTTTTCTTTGCTTTATTTTTTTTCTCTTCTTTGAACTCAATATTATTGTTGTATTGAAGTTTCTTCCTATAAAGCGTACGTGATCTTGAAGATAAAGTTAATGTTTCATTAAACGATTCTTGAAATGATGATTTACAAAAGCAGGCACAACTACCGTCTTTGGTTTTTACACATACTACAACTTCATAATGACAGCTATTTACATGTTTCAAATAAATTCCATGGTGTTGACAGCTGTGTCTATTAGAGGAGATGTTTGAAGATTTATATTTAAGCCATTTCTCTCGAGTATATGTAAAAATGTCTACACCAATTAAATCACTGGCTGCTTGTATTTCCATCTCTGTCGCCCAAGTTCCAACATATTTCATTCTTGATGTGGCAATGTACTCTGGTACAGAGCTGTATCCTCGTCTGAGATTCTGTACATACTTTTCTTCATTTTGCAGTATGTGTGTAACTACAGCTCGTCTCACTTTTCTGTGTTCTTCTTCACTTCCACTGACAGCGAAAGCTACTGCTCTAAAAAAGCAGTTACCATCGGCCAAAATACTTTTTGTTTCACAAGGTTCAGCCATTTCAATAATCTCATTTGAATTATTGTCTTCTTTTATGATGTTTACAATGTTTAGCTTTAAGCAAACACTCTTTTGTTGCTGTAATGTCAATGGACTAAACTGTAAAGAAACATTGACAGTTTCTGAAACAAATTCAACATCACCTGAATTTTCTTTTGTTGGATATAAAGAAGTATTTTCTGTTTTCTGGTCTGCACACGTTTCATTCACAGATATTTTATCTGTGTTTGTGACACAAGTCAAAGATTGACTGCAGTCAACATCCGCTTCCATTTCTGACACAGTCTTGCAGTGTAAATCATTTGATTTGTATTTGTTCACAGTTTTCTTCACTTTTCCTTTATGCTGTTCATTTTTCTTGTATTTTTTATTGATGGATTTCATAATTGAAATGTAAGTTTCATCCTCATGTAATCTTTTCTTTGCCTTCATTTGTTTTTCTTCATCCTCATGTAATCTTTTCTTTGCCTTCATTTGTTTTTCTTCTTTGAACTCTGTACTATTGCTGCAGTCAAGTTTCTCACTAGAATCCTCACCTGACTTTAAAGACACATTTGTTGCTAGATCAGACAGTGAATGTTGAGATGGTGATTTACAAAATAATACACAGTTACCATCCTTGCTCTTTCCACATACAACAACTTCATAATGGCAGCTGTTTTCATATTTCAAATATATGCCACTGTCTTGACAACCATGTGCATTAAAGGAAGCATTTGAAGATGAAAATCTAAACCATTTCTCTCGACTGTATGTAAATATGTCTGTGCCAATTAAATCACTGGCTGCTTGTATTTCCATCTCTGTTGCCAGATTTCCAACGAATTTCATTCTTGTTTTGGCAATGTAGTCTGGTACAGAGCTGTATCCTTGTTTGAGATACTGTACGTAGTTTTCTTCATTCTGCAGAATGTGTGTAACTACAGCCCGTCTCACTTTTCTGTGTTCTCGTTCTGATCCACTTACAGCAAAGGCTAATGCTCTAAAAAAAGAGTTTCCATCTGCAACAGTCTTGCTCGTTTCACAAGGCTCAACCACTTCAAGAGTCTCAGGTGGATTGTTTTGTTGTTTTACAATGTTTGCAATGTTTAACTTTAAGCAAACACCCTTTTGTTGCTCAAATGTTAATGGACTAAACCGTACAGAAACATTAGCAGTTTGTGAAAGGAATGTAACATCACCTGCATTTTCATTACTTGAGTATGGCGTTTTTGTTCTCGGTTGTGCACACGTTTCTTTCACAGATGTTTTGTCCATGAAATCATTCAGAAATCGACTGCACCCAACATCAACTTCCACGTCCGACTTCTCACCTTCACGCTCATTTTCTGCTGGACCAGCGTTCTCGATCACTTGCCAGAATGGCCGTTTTCTGCCAGTCATAACTGCGTTGACCCCCGTTACCTCAAACTCCTGATAACGTGCATTTATAGACGCAGCAAGTTTCCGGAAATGAACAATCAGCGAGTGCAAGTTACGATGGTAAACCACTACACTCTTACCGTCAGCTACACATCTGCCATCACCTCGTCTTGAATGTGGATCAATCACTGCATACCAGGAACCTTCTCTGACAGCTGCACATATGGTTAGCTTAATATTCACTAAAACAGCATCAAACCTCTGGAATGCTCGATTTACTGCTTCATCAAATGACATCGCATACCCCTGTAGTTCTCCATCATATTTATTGACACCAAACAAGCCAGTCAATGCTTCACCATAGTTTATTGAAAACCGACTATCTTTAAGTGTGTGTGTGTCTGGTAGCTCATGAACAGCTATGAAGCCTGATTCAGGATCGTTGATTTTCCCTGCGTCTCTCATGGCACTGTACAGGTCATCTCCATGGATCAGAACAGCATTCAGGTCACTTCTCGTCCACTGCAAAACATTTTTCATCTTACTCATCATAATTGCAGTTAAACAGTTTGCACCACATTGACTTCCCCTATTCCGGCCAAAACGGTAATCTCCTTGATGGAAAGAACCACTGATGTAAGAAGTCTGTGGAGATAGAGCAGAGACATCATTCACAGTCATCTTAGTATTATTAGTAGTAGAGAGAGGCAGAGAGGAAGACTGAGGCATAGATGAAGATTGAGGTAGAGTTTCAGAGAATGCTTTCTTGTTTTTCAGACTTTTCAAAGGCTTTTCAAGATCATTTTCAGGTAAATTGTCAATGGCAGGTTCTTTGCAAAAATTGTCAATGGCAGGTTCTTTGTGAAAATTGTCAATGGCAGGTTCTTTGTGAAAATTGTCAATGGTAGGTTCTTTGTGAAAATTGTCAAGATCAGTTTTTTTCAGGAAATTCTCAAGTTCATTTGCTTTCAGAAAAGTGTCAAGATCAGTCTTTTTCAGGAAATTCTCAAGTTCATTTGCTTTCAGAAAAGTGTCAAGATCAGTCTTTTTCAGGAAATTCTCAAGTTCATTTGCTTTCAGAAAATAGTCAAGATCAGTTTTTTTATGCACATTGTGATGGACACAATGTTCAGATATTTCTGCCGGTTTTTTAAGAGGCGGCAGACCCTCTGTTCTCCGGTCTGCCATTCTCTTCTTTGCTGCCTGGCAGCGCTGAGAGTGCTTCGTCCGAGGCATCTATACATGCACAAAAAACATAGAAACAAATTAAATAACACATTGCTGCACAACAATTCCAAAACATGATACAGCAATTTAAAAACATCAAGTGTTAGGTCTGATTAAAAATGTCTATTAATGATAATATGAAATACCATTATGTTTATTTTGATGTTTTCCAGTTAAAATGTTTATGCATACAACCACCAAATACATTTATTTGTAATAATAATAGAAATCAGCTTATGATAATAAACATATTTATTCATATATGTAACAAGAGAAAAAAATCACCTACATAGAAACTATGCTTTTCAATAAACTATACAAAATTATTCACACAGTAATGGTATTGCACTACAAGGCATAGATAGTGAGCAATACATTCTTTAAATCGCTACAAACCACTATACATCTGAAAATTTTGAATTACAGTAACATCTAGTGGTGAAATCACGGAGTAACATTTCATTTAATTTCTTTATACTATACCACTGAACACTAATCATCCTCCTCTTAATTGCATTTGAAATACCTTTACCCTATGTTTTACTTACACAATGTATCAAATTAAATCAGTATAATATAGTTTTTTTCTTTTCTATATAAAGAAATTAAAATTAAGGTTATTTTTTTCCAAAGTTTCAACATTACATTATATCATGACTACATATACAAGTCTATGTGTGTGTACACACACAGCAGTTCAAAAGCATTTTGAAGCAATACCAACTTGATCGGACTGATAAATAAATAATTATTCACAATCAAATAACACCCCCAACTACTCATGACTGTTTACATCATTTCAAAATGTGCTAAACAACAAACTTTAAATTTAATTTAAATAACATTATTTTTTAAATTGTATGACATAAAATTACACTTTTGGGTTTATTTCAGAGTTAATAATATTTTAATTGATTCAAATGGATCATACTACTTTAGAAAACTTACATACATTATAAATTTACAACACCAAAAGGCATGAAAAACCTTTATTCCCATTTAAGAACATCTAACGTTCAGTAAACTATTTCAGTTTTTGCTTGACATACACTCTGGTAAGTTACACTACTTTAAAATTAAAATATTAATGATTCTATTTTAGGATATTATAACCTAGAACTTGAATGTGGGAAATAATTACAGCTGAAAATATCAAACATGTTTGACCTGCGACAGCTGGATAGAATCAAAGTCTGAAGCTAAATGTTGCAGTGTGCTTAAATGACTCATTATGAATATATGATTGATCAATTTCAGTGCCTTGTTGCTTCATTTTAGTGTTGTTTTTTTGTGATTGAATTTTTCATAAAACATAATAGGAGCTTAATGGGAACAGGGGTGTGCTTAAAGGGCACAGCCAGACTTTTTGCATTTAAAGATGTACATCTTCAATTAAATATTTTCATCATTTAAAATAAAACATTTTTTTTCTTTTTTTTTATGAGTGCGTGAGAGATCAATATTTTATTTAAACATAACATATTGTATTGAAATCAATATACTGTGCACTAAAAATTAGGGCTGGATGATTGTGCCCTAAAATCAGAACCTCGATTAATTGAACATTTTACCTCAATTACGATTAATGAACAGTTATTTTGTTTCGGTATTGTTTTTTTTTTGCTCTCATAGTTCACTGACAAGGTTTGTACGGTAAATATGATTGACTATTAAAGGTGAGATGTTTTTTCCTACTTAGAGCGATCTGACTTCATAGCTCACTATCAGCAGTTATTTAATCTGTTCATAACATTTCTTAAAGATTATTGCTCAGTGTAACAGATAAATAAAGATCAGATAAATATAAATTAGCTAAGTACCAGTATGAGTGATGTGTGTGTGAATTAGTCATACCCTGTCTATATTATTGTGAATCTGTGGGTTGTAAATAGCCTAGTTCCTTCAAAAGTAGAAAAATATGCTATAATAGGTTTTGAGATTCTAAGCTACTTTAGTGATAAATCACAGGACAGGGCTGACAATCACAGGACAGCACTGACAACTAGTTTCTGCGTTCCTTTGTGCACGCGATCTTCACAGCCGTTTATATGAGTGTTCGTGTCACAATACAGCTACATGAACATGGTAGCTCAATGTAATAATACATATCCAATTGTCTAATCACTTGAATGTCCAAACTATAAAACAAATTCAACTGACAAAGTTTAGTGAAGACTCACTGCTTGCACGCCATCACTATGTGTTGAACCCAGCGTGCCCTTCTGTGTTTTGCTTTTATGCCACTGACTGGACGGGGCAGAGTCACGTGGCTACACACACAGTAGTATGCTTTTAAGGGGGAAGTATTAACAGGATTCAAAAACCGAAATAACCGACATTTACGTCAGTTAAAGGTTCTGAATTTTGGTTTCAATTCGATTAATCGTCCAGCCCTACTAAAAATGTTTGAATGTAGATTTTGGTGAGCTTAATAGGTACATTTAGCCTACATATACAGAATGTACAATATATTACATAAACCTTATCAACACTGTAAAACATTCACAACTTTACCCAAAATACTTTAAATGAAATACACGCCTATATTATTGCTATATACACACACACACACACACGTGTATAATATACACTACTGAACAGAATCTTAAGACCAGGGGATGCTTGCAAATTTTACACATTCGCACTAGTGGATCATAACCGTGTGTAAGTGGAGTTTTTTCTTTTTGCATTTTGAAGCAACACTTACAACCCGGTTATGATCCACTAGTGCGAAATGTGTAAAACTTACGATGCATCCAATGGTCTAAAGATTTTGTTCAGGAGTGTATGTGTATAATATATATATATATATATATATATTAGGGCCAGGACTTTAACGCATTAATTGAGGTTAATTACACAAAAAATAGCACATTAATTAAGATGAATTAGTTACAGAAAAAAATTTCGCATTTTTAATAACTTATTTTTGCACCGCAGAACGTTTCTCACTGGATGAGTTTCGGCGGACCGATTATACTGGAGCACCAACTAGCGTTCGCATATCACCGCAGCACATCGAGCCTCAAGTATCACCTCAACGCAAAACATATAGCAGCTAGCGTGGACTTTACACTTTATGTTGAACTATATATTATTTTGTTGGTGCAACTGGCAGTTTATGTTGAACTCTTTATTGTTTTGGCCAAGGTTATTGAGAGTTGGACTTAGTATGTTTTGGCCTTTGAGAGATGTTTTCTAATAGTCAAGGTTCCCAATGTTCTGAATGTAATTGACAGTATTGTGTTTTACTTAAAAAACACTTTACAGAAGTTCCAGCACCTATAAGCTACCTGAATTTCTGAAATGTACTATTTCTAAATTTTTTCTAAATATGCTATTGCTACACTTAATGGCAAAAATTGCACTGGTCTGCTAGACTTGGTTGAACAAAAATAAACAATATTTTGTTGCTTAAGCTTATGTATTCAGTCATTATTCAATGGTATACTATAAATCCATGTGAAAATTACTTCGCACTGATCTCAGATCAAATATTTATATGCGATTAAAATCGATTAATTAATTACAAAGCCTCTAATTAATTAGATTATTTTTTTTAATCGAGTCCCGGCCCTTATATATATATATATATATATATAAAGAACACACATGTATGTGTGTCTGTGTGTGTGTAAGTAACATCTTACCTCAAATCACGTTTCTGCAATTCTTCAACACAAAGCTGTGAAAACATTTTTATATAATGTTATTTATACAAATACATTTAACAAAAACATAAATACTTCACACTGCTTTTAAAGTTTTTTTTCTAAAGCTGGCCTGTCGACAAAACTCACATCTCTTATACAGTAACATAAGCTAGTCTAATAGTCAAAGCTGCATATTAGGACACGTGCTGATATTATAACGTTTACTTTGTTTCTTAATTCTTCATCCACTGAATTATAATTAACATCACTCATTTACATCGCTGTATCAAATATGTTTTCGCGATCACTCGCGTGACACATCTGTCAATCATGTCACACGGACGACACTTACCCACCACATCTCTTCCAATCACGAACGTATAGGGTTTCAGTTAGATACACAACATACAGCTCATAAACTAACGATTATGAAAGAACGTCATTCCTGTGTCATTCCACTTAGGCATTTTTCGATTAAGAATGATGCATTTACATGACAAATGCCACGATTTAGCAATGAGCTTTAGATAAAAATGCTATGAATAACATTTATCACGTGTCTTGCACATACACTGCACATGCTACATTTTTGTCTTAATGATGCACTTTCAACATTTATGTACAAAATACAGCCACAAAACATACTAACCCACAGTAAACAATTAAGATTGACTTAAAAATACCACGGATTAGTAATATTAATACACAGATGATTTAGATTACAAAGAGAGCAACCCCACCACATGCTTACCTTCTTCCACAGGTCGACAAAATGGCTCTTTGCGGGCAAGACAGGAAGACGTACTGTCTGACCTGTAAATCACACTGCCTCTAGTGGATGGAGTAATAAAAAAACACGTTATAATTACTGATAAATCTTTAAATTATGGTACAAAGACAAGACTTGCAATAAGCATTTTGTTGCCTATCATTAAATTTTAATAGTAATAATAAAAATATTTCAGATGAATAAAACGGTTCTTTTTGTTTTTTACAGGGTTTGATTTTGGATCCATATTACCTTGTATACATAGCAAAATACTTATCATTTATTAAAAATATTTGTATCTAAATGTGTATGCATTTATATTTGTGTACAACCTTACACTGTATTCAATATTATTAACCTATTCATGTCTGTGTCTATCCAAGTGTTTTCTCCATAATGAATGTGATTTACTGTCATACCTACACTTTGCATCAGTCTTGACCCCATCAGCATCCATGTAAAGTTCTTGGTGTTATGTTTTTAACTTAAAATCAGTCAAATTGTGGCATTACAATTCTCTAATATATATATAT
>NW_020529385.1:0-15418 GCF_003368295.1 Carassius auratus
TCATTTGAAGGAAGCACAGTAAGTTTCATAGCTTTATCATTTTCAAGAGCCAGCATAAATTAAAACTATCATACTTATAAATGAAGCTTGCAATTCTTAGTACCAATAATGGCCACCAGATGGAGCAATAGGATTACTTTTAAATAATTATTGTAAGAAACAAGTATGATTTAAATCATTTATAGAAATCTTTCAAAGAAAAATAATATGAATTTTATGTATTTTACTGAAAATGACCCTGACTTAATTTAGAATAACAAGCTGAAGTATTGTGAACTGTATATTAAGAATAATTCTTTATAGGCTTTATGGATAGATACGTTTTTAGTGACTCTTGAAGGATCAGCACCACATCCTCTTTTACCACTGTTTAAAGAATTTATCTACAGAACAGATGCGAATGAATTTTTTGTATAGCTTGAATGGTTTGTGTTGTGGTGATTTTTTGAAATAACAGTAAAAAGTAACCAGTAAATGTCTTATATTTTTTTTAAAAGTGCAGCTTCTAAACACGTCAAAAAAATGTACACATAGAAGACAAGTCATTCTGAGGAAACATGCATAGTTTCATGACTATACAACACTATATGGATGATAGAAAATTAAAAAACTATCATACATCTGATGTCACTCTGTCCCTCTGTCACTGTGGGTAGTGTGTCTGTGTGTGTGTGTGTGTGTTTGTGTGTGTGTTAAGTGAATTAGGTGTGAAACTATCAGGGTGCATTTAGTCTCCAGCACCAACATTTTACAGAACTGCCACTTTCCTGGAGTCTCAGAATTACAATGTGTCAGGTTCTGAGAGATCTAAGATTCCAAAAAAGTATTTAATTAGAATACCATGAAGTATTGTGAAATGCTATATATTAAGTCTTTATATATAGGCTTTATGAACAGATTAGAGTGACTCATGAAGGACCAGCACCACCTCCTCTTGTTCGATGGTTTGAGGAATATATCTTCCAGAATCTGGGATTAAGATTTAGGAGCTCATTTTTATTCCACCTCCTTTCCTGAAAGTCTGTCTTGCAGAATTGACTAAAAATTAATCTTCACATTAATTCCTAATTATTTAGCAATTCTTTTTGTCAGTTCTTCTTGACCTGTTTTTTTCTTCTTCTTTTCTGACCTCATGACCCAGTCAGCATTTTTTGTACAATGGTCAAGTCTTAACTTATCCATTTCTGTATTGCATTTGTGTTTGATATTTCTCATGGGTATTTCATAATTTTCGACTTTACAGTTTGAGTTAAAACTCTTTTTTAGCGCATTTCATCTGTAAAAGAAAACATGCCTAATAATTCTGCACATATGAATATAAGGAGTTTTTCTCTTCCAGCTTTCCTGGACTATTGTATAGCACTCATAAATTATTAAATAAAAAATAATGGTAGTTATTAAGATTGATATGGTTTGGAATTGGTAAAATGTGCTTTGGAAAAAATCACAATAAAACAATGTTTTAATGTTTAAGTTTGGAATATTAACTGACATGAATGAATGCTATATAAATATTGTTCATGTTAACATAATGTTTATAAATGGAATCTTATTGTAAAGTGTTACTAAAGCTATATACAGTATTGTTCAAAATAATAGCAGTACAATGTGACTAACCAGAATAATCAAGGTTTTTAGTATATTTTTTATTGCTACGTGGCAAACAAGTTACCAGTAGGTTCAGTAGATTGTTAGAAAACAAACAAGACCCAGCATTCATGATATACACGCTCTTAAGGCTGTGCAATTGGGCAATTAGTTGAAAGGGGTGTGTTCAAAAAAATAGCAGTGTCTACCTTTGACTGTACAAACTCAAAACTATTTTGTACAAACATTAGTTGTATGACCACAGTTTTTTTAAAACTGCTTGACATCTGTGTGGCATGGAGTCAACCAACTTGTGGCACCTCTCAGCTGTTATTCCACTCCATGATTCTTTAACAACATTCCACAATTCATTCACATTTCTTGGTTTTGCTTCAGAAACAGCATTTTTGATATCACCCCACAAGTTCTCAATTGGATTAAGGTCTGGAGATTGGGCTGGCCACTCCATAACATTAATTTTGTTGGTTTGGAACCAAGACTTTGCCCGTTTACTAGTGTGTTTTGGGTCATTGTCTTGTTGAAACAACCATTTCAAGGGCATGTCCTCTTCAGCATAGGGCAACATGACCTCTTCAAGTATTTTAACATATGCAAACTGATCCATGATCCCTGGTATGCGATAAATAGGCCCAACACCATAGTAGGAGAAACATGCCCATATCATGATGCTTGCACCTCCATGCTTCACTGTCTTCACTGTGTACTGTGGCTTGAATTCAGAGTTTGGGGGTCGTCTCACAAACTGCCTGTGGCCCTTGGACCCAAAAAGAACAATTTTACTCTCATCAGTCCACAAAATGTTCCTCCATTTCTCTTTAGGCCAGTTGATGTGTTCTTTGGCAAATTGTAACCTCTTCTGCACATGCCTTTTTTTAACAGAGGGACTTTGCGGGGGATTCTTGAAAATAGATTAGCTTCACACAGACGTCTTCTAACTGTCACAGTACTTACAGGTAACTCCAGACTGTCTTTGATCATCCTGGAGGTGATCATTGGCTGAGCCTTTGCCATTCTGGTTATTCGTCTATCCATTTTGATGGTTGTCTTCCGTTTTCTTCCACGTCTCTCTGGTTTTGCTCTCCATTTTAAGGCATTGGAGATCATTTTAGCTGAACAGCCTATCATTTTTTGCACCTCTTTATAGGTTTTTCCCTCTCTAATCAACTTTTTAATCAAAGTACGCTGTTCTTCTGAACAATGTCTTGAACGACCCATTTTCCTCAGCTTTCAAATGCATGTTCAACAAGTGTTGGCTTCATCCTTAAATAGGGGCCACCTGATTCACACCTGTTTCTTCACAAAATTGATGACCTCAGTGATTGAATGCCACACTGCTATTTTTTTGAACACACCCCTTTCAACTAATTCAACTAATTGCCCAATTGCACAGCCTTAAGAGCGTGCATATCATGAATGCTGGGTCTCATTTGTTTTCTGAGAATCTACTGAACCTACTGGTAACTTGTTTGCCACGTAGCAATAAAAAAATATACGAAAAACCTTGATTATTCTGGTTAGTCACATTGTACTGCTATTATTTTGAACAATACTGTATATATATATATTGTTCTGTGAATGTGATTTTAAAGTCTAGATAATTCGGATTAACCCTTTAACTGCCATATCCTTTAAAACCTCAATGCCAGAGGGATATTGTAAATGCATGTGCCCGCTGGGCACAGTTTACCTGATGCCACCGGGGTGGCGATGGCATTGGTGGCTTGAGCCCGCCATCGCTGCTTGCAGCTATATTTCTTGTTATTATTTTTATTTTTTATTAAACCTTCCGGGGGGTTTTGGGGGCCTTAACATGCTCAAAAACTCTTGAAAATTGGCACACACATTGGAATCTGCGGCCATCAGGACACTGCAGAGGCTGGGACCTGGGCGTGGCACAGGGGCTCTACAGCGCCCCCTGGAAGACAGTCAGAAATCTTGAACCATAGCTCACACACACTTGCATGTATTTATATGAAACTCGGTACACTTATAGATCTCATTGAGCCGAACAACTTTCCCACTTTATGTCATAGGCTCCGCCCAACAGGAAGTCAGCTATTCAGGGCTGTTTAAAAAAAGCATGCTCTGGAATTTGAAATACTCCTCTGAGGTTTTCAACCCGTTCACCACGAAACTCTGTGAACATGATCTCAAGACATTGGGGATGAAAAATTGCGAGGGGATTTTTGATATCTCGAACGGTTTGCCCGTGGCGAGGCGTTGAAATTATGGCGAGAAATGAGAAACAGGAAATGTCTAATAACATCCACATACATTTCCTGAATTTGATCAAACTTCATTGGTTTGTTCGTTGTATGATACCGATCGTATATATGTGACTATTAAGAGTCAACATTATAGCGCCACCAACTGGCAGCAGGAAGTGTGTCATTTTCCAAATGCTTTGAATTCAGCATCTTATTTTTACTCTATTTACTTAAAACTTCATCAGAATAATGACAAAACACGGCCGATGTAAATCTGTTGTGGGGATATTGATATCTGATATAGTGTTGCCATGGCAACGTGTCAAACTTAAATGTTCTGTTATGGTGAGTTTGAGGCAGACAACAAGCTCAGATTTACATGAAACTCAAAACACATATCAGTATTAGTGATAGCTAGACAATGGCAAAAGCTTTTAAAAGGGCGTGAAGGAGGCACTCTATAGCGCCACCTTTTGTCAAAAGTGGGGGGGTTAGTTTTAGCTACAGACACCAAACTTGGTACACAAATTGTTCTTTTCAAGACGGACAACTTTCTAATTCACAGTCATCAGCTACGACCAACAGGAAGTCGGCGATTTTGATTTGAATATTTAAATTGAGCTCTGATTTAATGCATACTCCTCACAGGAAATGTTCACTATACTCACCAAACTTTGTCTACATGTTGAAAAAACATTGAGGAACTTAAATTGCGAGCGGATTTTGGTTAGCTTGAACGGTTTTGTCGTGGTGATTTTTTGAAATGACAGTAAAAAGGGAATCATTAATTGTCTTGTATTTTTAAATTGCAGCTTCCAAACACTTAAAAAAAAATTCATACAGAGATCAAATCATTCTGAGGACATATGCATAGTTTCATGACTTTACAACACTGTATGATTAAAAGAAAATAAAAAAACTGTCAGACATCTCAACTCACTCTGTCCCTGTTTGAGGAATGTATGTGTGCTGACTGAGAGTGTGTGTGTGTGTGTGTCTGTGAGTGGGGGATGGGCATGAGCTGAGTGGCAGACACAATGAGAGAGAGAAAGAGACTTCATCATCTCTTTAATCACCAGAAAAAAAATGTATTTTAAATTGTTATTTTTTGTTGCTTTTGCTAACATTGCTGTTTTCATTACAGCTTAAGAAATCTCTTAGGCCTTATCCTTTTCTGACAGTTTCAGGAATTAAAAACAAAATTCTAAAAATACTTATTTGTGCTGCAAATAATAATTTCAATCTCATTTGATACTGACCTATTCCATCCTGTGACATGAGATTTATCTTAATTTACATAATCTCATGGATGTAACAGTAAAACTGTTCAGCTCACAGATGAAGACTAAGCTGTAGTGCAAGCAGAACTTTTACAAATGCTTATAAGTCATTAAAGGATTTTATAACACTGTAAAATAATGTCTAATTTGTTAATATTAGT
Organism: Carassius auratus; assembly: GCF_003368295.1. NCBI lineage: Eukaryota > Metazoa > Chordata > Actinopteri > Cypriniformes > Cyprinidae > Carassius > Carassius auratus. The sequence goes on from NW_020529385.1 coordinate 5,257, forward strand.
GAATGCATTGGTAACACTTTATAATAACTGCACTCATTAGTAAATAGTCAGTTCATGCTTTATAAAGTCTTGTCCCAACTTAAATAGTCATTAATAAGCAGCTTATAAATACAGCTATAAATAGCTTGATCTTGGTTTATAAGCACATTTATTAAAAAGGAGAGTAAAGGGTCAGTTATCTTCCTATGAAAAATAAAAAAAATGAAAATAAACAAACAACAACACAGATTGATACAGAACTCAGAAATTTTATTGTGGATTTATGATAAACTCAGCCTGTAAATGAATCATACTCCTCCAAGAAGACACAAGTAGTTCACACCAAACTTTTTCAACATGATGCCAATATACTGAAGATGTTAAATTGCGAATGGGTTTAGGATACCTTAAATGGTGTGGCCATACCGATTTATTAAAGTAACATAAAAAAATACAATAGTTATTTTACTATATCTTTAACATTCTTTATTCCAACTCTTCATAATTTTTTTATATACGTAGAAGTCATCATTTGAAAGAAGCACAGTAAGTTTCATAGCTTTATCATTTTCAAGAGCCAGCTTAAAATTAAAACTATCATAACATATAAATCAAGCTTGCAATTCTTAGTACCAATAATGGCCACCAGATGGCGCAATATGATTACTTTTAAATAATTATTGTAGAAAAAGTATGATTTAAATCATTTATAGAAATCTTTCAAAGAAAAATAATATGTATTTTACTGATAAAATGACCCTCACTTAATTAGAATAATATGCTGAAGTATTGTGAAATACTGTGTATTAAGAATAATTCTTAATAGGCTTTATGGACAGATACGTTTTAAGTGACTCTTGAAGGTTCAGCACCACATCCTCTTTTACCACTGCTTAAAGAATTTATCTTACAGAACAGGTGCGAATGAATTTTGAATAGCTTGAATGGTTTTGTCATGGTGATTTTTTGAAATAACAGTAAAAAAGGAACCAGTAAATGTCTTTTATTTTTTTAAGTGCAGCTTCTAAACACTTCAACAAAATGTACACATAGAAAGTCATGCTGAGGAAATATGCATAGTTTCATGACTATACAACACTATATGGATGATAGAAAATTAAAAAACTACCATACATCTGATGTCACTCTGTCCCTCTGTCACTGTGGGTAATGTGTGTGTGTGTTTGTGTGTTAAGTGTGTGTGTGTTAAGTGTGTGTGCTGAGTTTGTGTGAATGTGTGGGAGAGGGGATGGGCTTGGTGTCAGAGAGAGAGAGAGAGAGAGAGAGAGGGAGGGAGACTTAATCATCTCTTTAATCACCAGCAGAAAAAAAAGCAATTTTGTGTTGTTGTTGTTTTTTCATCATTACAGCTTAAGAAATATCTTAGGCCTCAACATCAACTGTTGCTGCTTTATATAGCCTTCTCCCAAAATTAATAGTCATTAGTAAGCATTTTATAAATACAGCTATAATTAAATTGTTCATGGTTTATATGCACATTTATTTTGAGGAGATTAAAGGCTGTAATCTTCCTAAAAAAATAAAAAAAAAAAAATAAAAAAAAATAAACAAACACAGAACTCAGAAACATTTATTTCAAGATGCAATAAAAGAAAACTGCACACTATATATACATATATATACAATTGCATAAGTTTATATTTATTTATTTTTATCAAGTGTACAGCTAATAATAATAATAATAATAATAATAATAATAATAATAATAATAATAATAATAATGCATTTTATTTAAGGCACATTTCAAACCACTCAAGGTCACCGTACAACAAGTAACAACAGTAACAATATTAAAACAAAAAATAACAGCAAATAACAATGTCAATAAAAAACCACAATAATATTAGAATAGCACAACATATTGTGGAATACTATATTAAGACTTTATATATAGGCTTTATGAACAGATAGGTTTTGAGAGATGCTTGAAGTACTAGCATCACCTCCTCTTGTACGACGGTTTGAGGAATATATCTTCCAGATAGTACCGCCGCTCCCTATATGCAGAATACGCAGTCTTCGTAGGGCACCAACTCCCAGAGGGGGCACCATCCCAGTAGCTCAAAAAAAATAAAACATGCGCCATTCTCCCATCCGCGCTCGCGACCGCTCGGACATTTGCGGATGAATGTTCGTAATTGATGGATGGACATCTATGCCCGGGTAAAAGACATCAGCAATCCGGCACAGAGAAAAGAAAAATAAAGTAAAAAACAAAACAAAAACAGGCATAAAGTTGGCTTGACATTGGACATTCGAGAGTCTCAAATTTAGGGACCGTCTCTAAAGTTACATGTGATATTGTTATACACTTTTCTAACGTCAGTAGCATTTGAAGAGAATGACTTACAGTCATAAAAACAACTGTAATTGTTCATCTAGGTGACAGCTATAATGCACCATTAAATTGAATGTTTGATATTTATTAAAACAAACTGTAAGTCATATGTAAATTATGCTACTTTTTCACATGGGCTCAAAAGCAAATTTGAAGCTCAATAGCATTTGAGGAGAAAGACTTGCAGTCATAAACCAATTGTAATGTGTTCATTTAGGTGTCAGCTACGATGCACAACTTATAAATTTTTTATATATATTAAAATAAAGTGTTACTAAAGTTATATATATTGTTCTGTGTATGTGATTTCAAAGTCTAGATGGGTCGGATTAACCCTTTAACTGCCATATCCCTTAAAATTTGATTGCCAGAGGGTTACTGTAAATGCTTATGCCCGCTGGGCACAGTTTTCCCGATGCCACCGGGGTGGCGTTGCACTGACGGCTTGAGCCCGCCATCGCTGCTTGCAGCTATATTTAGGGCTCAAGCCCAAAGGGCGAGAGGCCTATTGTTTTCCTTAGGATTATTTTTTATTAGGGCTCAAGCCCAAAGGGCGAGAGGCCTATTGTTTTCCTTAGGATTATTTTTTATTATTATTATTATTATTTTTTATTTTTTATTTTTTCCAACGTCTCGGGGGCTTTTGGGGCCCTTAACGTGCTTAAAAAGTCTTGAAAATTGGCACACAGATTGGAACCTGCGGCCATTAGGGCCGGGCAGAGACTGATACACGGGCGTGGCACAGGGGCTCTACAGCGCCCCCTGGAATATGGAGGGCCATATATCATACATTCTTGCTCGTAGACGAATGAAACTCGGTACACATATAAATCTCATCAATCCAAACAACTTTTGTATTGCATATCATAGGCTCCGCCCAACAGGAAGTTGGCTATTTAGGGTTTAGTATTCAAATTTTTCGTCAAAGTTGTGGGGGCTTTTGGGGTCCTTAACATACTCAAAAACTCTTGAAAATTTGCGCACACTTTGGAATCTGTGGCCTTTAGGAGCCTGCAGAGGCTGGGACCCGGGCGTGGCACAGGGGCTCTACGGCGCCCCCTGGAACACAGTCAGAAATGTTGATGTATAGCTCACACATACTTGCACATATTCATATGAAACTCAGTACACATATAGATCTCATCGTGCCGAACAACTTTCGTATTGCATGTCATAGGCTCCACCCAACAGGAAGTCAGCTATTTAGAGTTATGTAAAAAGCGCATGCTCTGGAATTTGAAATACTTGTCATAGGTTTTTTTCTCGATTGCCGCCAAACTTGGTCAACATGATCTCAAGACACTGGGGATGAAAAATTGCCAGGGGATTTTTGATATCTCGAACGGTTTGCTCGTGGCGAGGCGTTGAAATTATGGCGAGAAATGAGAAACAGGAAGTGTCTAATACCGTCCACATACATTTCCTGATTTTAATCAAACTTCATCAGATTATTCGTTGTATGATGTCGATCGCATATATGTGACTATTAGGAGTCAAAGTTATAGCGCCACCAACTGGCAGAAGGAAGTGTGTCATTTTCAAAATGATTTGAATTCAGCATCTTATTATTACTCGATTTGCTTCAAACTTCATCAGAATAATGTTAAAACACAGCCGATATAAATCTGCAAGGGGGATATTGATATCTAAAAAATTGTTGGCGTGGCAACATGTCAAACTGGAATACTTCTCAGGTGATTTTGAGGCAAATAACATACTTAGAATTTCACAAAACTCTGAACACACATCAGTATTTCTGATAGGAACTTAAATTGTGAATGGATTTTGGATAGCTTGAATGGTTTTGCCGTGGTGATTTTTTTAAATGACCTTACAAAGGGAATCATTATTGTATTTTTAAATTGCAGCTTCCAAACACGTCAAATAATTTTTCATACAGATGAAAAAGTCATTCTGAGGAAATATGCATAGTTTCACGACTTTACAACACTGTATGGATAACAGAAAATTAAAAAACTGTCAGACATCTCATCTCACTCTGTCCCTCTGTTTGAGTATATGTGCTTCAGACTTCCATTGTCTGAGAGAAATTGCGCCCCTACAGGTTCAATTCCCGAACTTTTACTTTCACTTTTAAATCGGTTAAAAATACAAATAAATACTTAGATTTAATTCACACTGACAAGCTAAACCAACATATCTGATTATTACCGGTTCAGGGCTCATGGATAAATTATTTCTGGCCAGAGATACGTGAGAAATAGGAGAGATGAATCACCGCTGTGATCACGAGCGTCTGGAGTAAAGAGCTCAGAGAAAACGAATTTATTCCTGTTTTAAAGCTTTTAAAAATAAATTATTACAGCGATATCACACAATCAACCAATTAGAACACACCAAGAGCTAAATTCAGATGTTTTTGAACTGTTTGTGTGAAAATGAAATATTTGTGGCTGCCTATCTGAAATCACGCCTCCGATCAGCGCGTACAGTGTCGAGCTCAAAACAAACGAATTTATTCTTGTTTAAGAGCTTTTTTAAATAAAATATTACCACAAATGCACACAATAAACCCATTGTAACACTACAAGAGCTAAATGCAGGTGTTTGTGACCTGTTTAAGTGTGCAAGACTATTTGAAAGCGCGACTGGCAGAATAACATATCTCTCGAGCTGCAGGATTCTGCCTTTCGTCGTACGAACGAACACATCACGGACAAGATTATTTCAAAATACATAATAGCTTGGCGACTATAAACGAAAACAGCCACGTGAACATAAACTGGATCTACTGGATTTGAATATTAAAGTGACCACATTTACCACTTGCTTCTGTCTTCAATTTTAATCTATATAAAAAAGGAAACTCATTCGACTTGGCTGCTTTTTTAATGTGTGCGTATTTATTTATTTACCTTTTTATACATTTTGTATAATTTCATAGTTTGTGTATTACAATTATAAAAACAAAAATAAATTTAGCCACTCACATAGAAATAGCTTAGGCCTTAACCTTTTTCTGTCAGTTTTAGGGATTTTTAAAAATCCTAAAAAAAACTTATTTGTGCTGCAAATAATAATTTCAAACTCATTTGATACTGACCTATGACATCCTGTGACATTATATTTATTTGAATTTACATAATCTCATAGATGTAACAGTAAATCTGTTCAGCTCACAGATCAATACTAAGCTGTAATGCAAGCAGAACTTTCACAAATGCTTATGAGTCATTTAAGGATTTGATAACACTGTAAAATAATGTCTAATTTGTTAACATTAGCAAATTCATTGATAACACTTTATAATAACTGCACTCATTAGTAAATAGTCAGTTCATGCTTTATAAAGCCTTGTCCCAATATTAATAGTCAGTAGTAAGCAGTTTATAAATACAGCTATAAATAGCTTGTCCTTGGTTTATAAGCACATTTATTAAAAAGGAGAGTAAAGGGTCAGTTATCTTCCTATGAAAAATAAAAGATAAAAATAAACAAACAACAACACAGATTGATACAGAACTCAGAAATTTTATTGTGGATTTATGATAAAATCAGCCTGTAAATGAATTCATACTCCTCCTCATACTACTCCATACTCCTTTTTCAACATGATGCCAATATACTGAGATGTTAAATTGTGAATGGGTTTAGGATAGCTTAAATGGTGTTGCCATAGAGATTTATTAAAGTAACATAAAAAATACAATAGTTATTTTACTATATCTTTAAAATTTTTCATTCTAACTCTTCATAATTTTTTATATAAGTAGAAGTCCTCATTTGAAGGAAGCACAGTAAGTTTCATAGCTTTATCATTTTCAAGAGCCAGCATAAAATTAAAACTATCATAACTTATAAATCAAGCTTGCAATTCTTAGTACCTATAATGGCCACCAGAGGGAGCTATAGGATTACTTTTAAATAATTATTGGAGAAACGAGTATGATTTAAATAATTTATAGAAATCTTTCAAATAAAATAATATGTATTTTAGGAATTTTACTGATAAAATGACCCTCACTTAATTAGAATAACAAGCTGAAGTATTGTGAACTGTATATTAAGAATAATTCTTAATAGGCTTTATGGACAGATACGTTTTAAGTGACTCTTGAAGGTTCAGCACCACATCCTCTTTTACCACTGTTTAAAGAATTAATCTTACAGAACAGGTGTGAATGAATTTTGGATAGCTTGAATGGTTTTGTCGTGGTGATTTTTTGAAATAATAGTAAAAAAGGAACCAGTAAAAAAAAGTGCAGCTTCTAAACACTTCAAAAAAATGTACACATAGAAGACAAGTCATTCTGAGGAAATATGCATAGTTTCATGACTATACAACATTATATGGATGACAGAAAATTAAAAAACATACATCTGATGTCACTCTGTCCCTCTGTCACTGTGTGTGTGTGTTTGTGTGTGTTTTAAGTGAATTAGGTGTGAAACTATCAGTGAGCATTTAGTCTCCAGCGCCAACATTTTACAGAACTGCCACTTTCCTGGAGTCTCAGAATTACAATGTGTCAGGTTCTGAGAGATCTAAGATTCCAAAAAATTATTTAATTAGAATACCATGAAGTATTGTGAAATACTATATATTAAGACTTTATATATAGGCTTAATGAACAGATTAGAGTGACTCGTGAAGGACCAGCACCACCTTCTCTTGTCCGATGGTTTGAGGAATATATCTTCCAGAATCTGGGATTAAGATTTAGGAGCTCATTTTTATTCCACCTCCTTTCCTGAAAGTCTGTCTTGCAGAATTGACTAAAAATTAATCTTCACATTAATTCCTAATTCTTTTGCAATTCTTTTGTCAGTTCTTCTTGACCTGTTTTTCTCTTCCAGCTTTCCTGGACTATTGTATAGCACTCATAAATGATTAAATAAAAAATAATGGTAGTTATTAAGATTGATATGGTTTGGAATTGGTAAAATGTGCTTGGAAAAAAATCACAATAAAACAATGTTTTAATGTTTAAGTTTGGAATATTAACTGACATGAATGAATGCTATATAAATATTGTTCATGTTAACATAATGTTTATAAATGAAATCTTATTGTAAAGTGTTACTAAAGTTATATATATATATATATATATATATATATATATATTGTTCTGTGAATGTGATTTTAAAGTCTAGATGATTCGGATTAACCCTTTAACTGCCATATCAAGTTCAAGTTCTAGTTCAAGTTCAATTTATTTGTATAGCGCATTTACAACAGCCTCCTGGCTGACCAAAGTGCTTTAACATAAGAGCAAGAATATTACACATACATAAAAATAGACCAGACAAAAAATTTAAAACCACCCATTTCAAAATGTAGCATAACACAGTAGTCAGTACACTAAGGAAAATAAAAAAGTTTTTAGCAAAGATTTAAAAATAGACAAGGAAGGGGCCAGTCTGATCTCTAAAGGCAGGGTATTCCAGAGTCGTGGCCCAGCCACTGCAAATGCACGCTCCCCTCTACGCTCCCCTCTATCCTTTAAAACCTCACTGCCAGAGGGATATTGTGAATGCATGTGCCCGCTGGGCACAGTTTACCTGATGCCACCGGGGTGGTGATGGCATTGGTGGCTTGAGCCCGCCATCGCTGCTTGCAGCTATATTTATTATTATTATTATTATTTTTTTTCCAACGTCTCGGGGGCTTTTGGGGCCCTTAACGTGCTTAAAAAGTCTTGAAAATTGGCACACAGATTGGAACCTGCGGCCATTAGGGCCGGGCAGAGACTGATACACGGGCGTGGCACAGGGGCTCTACAGCGCCCCCTGGAATATGGAGGGCCATATATCATACATTCTTGCTCGTAGACGTATGAAACTCGGTACACATATAAATCTCATCAATCCAAACAACTTTTGTATTGCATATCATAGGCTCCGCCCAACAGGAAGTTGGCTATTTAGGGTTTAGTATTCAAATTTTTCGTCAAAGTTGTGGGGGCTTTTGGGGTCCTTAACATACTCAAAAACTCTTGAAAATTTGCGCACACTTTGGAATCTGTGGCCTTTAGGAGCCTGCAGAGGCTGGGACCCGGGCGTGGCACAGGGGCTCTACGGCGCCCCCTGGAACACAGTCAGAAATGTTGATGTATAGCTCACACATACTTGCACATATTCATATGAAACTCAGTACACATATAGATCTCATCGTGCCGAACAACTTTCGTATTGCATGTCATAGGCTCCGCCCAACAGGAAGTCAGCTATTTAGAGTTATGTAAAAAGCGCATGCTCTGGAATTTGAAATACTTGTCATAGGTTTTTTTCTCGATTGCCGCCAAACTCGGTCAACATGATCTCAAGACACTGGGGATGAAAAATTGCCAGGGGATTTTTGATATCTCGAACGGTTTGCTCGTGGCGAGGCGTTGAAATTATGGCGAGAAATGAGAAACAGGAAGTGTCTAATACCATCCACATACATTTCCTGATTTTAATCAAACTTCATCAGATTATTCGTTGTATGATGTCGATCGCATATATGTGACTATTAGGAGTCAAAGTTATAGCGCCACCAACTGGCAGAAGGAAGTGTGTCATTTTCAAAATGCTTTGAATTCAGCATCTTATTATTACTCGATTTGCTTCAAACTTCATCAGAATAATGTTAAAACACAGCTGATATAAATCTGCAAGGGGGATATTGATATCTAAAAAATTGTTGCCGTGGCAACATGTCAAACTGGAATACTTCTCAGGTGATTTTGAGGCATATAACATGCTTAGAATTTCATCAAACTCAGAACACATATCAGTATTAGTGACAGCTAGACACTGGCAAAAGTTCATAAGAGGGCGTGGAAGAGGCACTCTATAGCGCCACCTTTTGTCAAAAGTGGGGGGGTTAGTTTTAGCTACAGACACCAAACTCAGTACAAAAATTGTTCTTATCAAGACGGACAACTTTCTAATTCACAGTCATCAGCTACGACCAACAGGAAGTCAGCTATTTTGATTTGAATGTGGATTTTTTTTTACATTTAGCTGTGAATTAATGCATACTGCTCAGAGGAGAGTAACACTATACACACCAAACTTGTCTACATGATGCCAAAACATTTTAAACAACTTAAATTGCCAATGGATTTTGGATAGCTTGAACGGTTTTGTCGTGGTGATTTTTTTAAATGACAGTAAAATGGAATTATTAATTTTCCTGCATTTTTAAATTCCAAACACTTCAAAACCTTTTTTCATACAGAAAAAAAGTCATTCTGAGTAAATATGGATAGTTTCACGACTTTACAACACTGTATGGATAACAGAAAATTAAAAAACTGTCAGACATCTCATCTCACTCTGTCCTCTGTTTGAGTATATGTGCTTAGACTTCCATTGTCTGAGAGAAAATGCGCCCCTACAGGTGCAATTCCTGAAGGAATCGACTGAAAGGGAGGAGACTCTCTTTTAGTTTCATTTTAAATCGGTTAAAATACAAATAAATACTTAGATTTAAATTCACCTGACAAGCTAAACCAACATATATGATATTACAGGTCAGGGCTCATTATAATTGATGTGTGGTCAGTGATACGTGAGAAACACGAGAGATGAATCACCGCTCTGAGCAGGAGCGTGTGGAATGATGAGCTCAGAAAAAACGAGTTTATTCTTGTTTTATAGCTTTTAAAATAAAATATTTAAAGCGATATACACATTCACCAATTAGAACACACCAGGAGCTAATTAAGATGTTTTTGAACTGTTTGTGTGAAAATGAAATATCTTCGCTGCTGAAATCATGCTCCGATCAGCGGCACAGTGTTCCACAGTTCAACAAACGAATTTAATTCTTGTTTAAGAGCTTTTTAAATAAAATATTGCCATAAATGCACACAA
>NW_020529386.1:0-23455 GCF_003368295.1 Carassius auratus
AATGTGATGCCATACCTCTGTAAAATCGAATGAACTAAAGCCATGTACAGAGTGTACTGTTACAATCCACAAAGAACAATAAAATGAGCAATTTATAACAATTATTAACAATAATTATTCAAATTGAACGTACCATGGATAAATAAATGATCGAACATCGCATTTCATATTATAAGATATTTACACAACCACCTTTACTTACCTCAAGCAATCAACGGAATAGCGTTATTACTCTGCTGCTTTAGTTGCCACCGTTCTGTTTGTTTCAACGCAAACTGCCCCCTGCTGGCTCGGAGGAAAATGTCAAAGGCGGGGAAAACAAATATGGGCGGGGCGACACGTGTCGCTCCGCCTCGAAGTGTCGCCCCGCCCCATCGTCCAGACTGCACTCTGGGGTTACTCGGTTTTTTTGGAATTGGTGTTATATACAGTGTTGGGGAGTGACTAGTTACATGTAACGGCGTTACGTAATTTAATTACAAAATTAATGTAACTGTAATTAGTTACAGTTACTAAGAAAAAATTAGTAATTAAATTACAGTTACTTATGAATTTTTTAACGATTACAAAGGGGATTACATTTGGAATATTTACTAACATCCACATACAGATTTAACTGATTTCTTTCCCAAATTGCACTGACTATTCTAAGACATACGCCCTAATAATTTCCGGGATGCGGAAACACAGTCTGGTTCGTAGAATCCAGTCAGAAAAATGGAATGCCTAACGCGGACGGAATATGCCACAATTTGGATGACTAAATCAAAAGTAGGTCAGTACACTTGAATCAAAACATGACATGGACTGGTGTCTGTGAATATCAAGCCCCCAAAATGCAATATATGACTCCTGCACGTTCTGCGTGTCAGTTGAAATCACGCGCGGACTGGACACCGGGAGAACCGGGACAATTCCCGGTGGCCTGCCAGCTTCCTCAGTCTTCCTCAACTTGTCCCAATATTTTAATATCATTATTGTATAATTGCCTGCCGAATGTACTAAAGCGATCATTTGCGAATCCGCCATTTGATAATTAAATCTCTAATAAATCTGTTAGTCGTGACTCGCGCGCTCTCCGCGCCTCCGCCAAACGGTTTGGATCAGACTCCAAGTAATCAATGCGAAAGAGAGAGAAAAGAGTGGACTGTGGAAGCGCACAGCTGGAACAGAGAAGCAGAACTACTGTTCAGGGTTTCAGGTCAGTTTACTCTGTAAAGATGCTTTTTTGACACAACCCTTGCGAAAATTAACATTTTATTATTTTACCATAAATCCAGTGAAAATGGTTACTATTGTTTAACTGTGGTAACCAAAAATAATTGTACTTTGTTTTTCTAAAAGTACAATGTGTATTGTACTTTTAGAAAAACATGACTTGTGTACAGTATTAGGATTTTTCTATAAATATATTGTAGTATTGTAGAGTATTGTATTGTAAAGTACAGTTTTGTTCAATCTTGAGTATTAAGATGGATAACGGGGGGCAAAATAATGAGACTGAAGAGATAAATGGAAGTGAAGGTGCCGTTCAGGAGAGAACTTTTATTATTTGACATGTCCCCATATTAAAGATTTAAACCTTTTTTATGTCAGGTCCATACAAAAAATAGTATTGTCCATGAATTTGTTTGTATGAGTTTGAATTTTCCATTCTGATTTTTTTTTCCCAGTCTGCCCCTCCTGTAAATTAATGGCAAAGACATGCAGTTTCATTTACTACACATAGGCCTACTGAAGCTCGCAGTGTTTTCAACCTCTGCCGTCTCAATATATGAGTACACGAGCACATACACATAATTTCTAGAACTGCTCTGTCACTTCATGCATTTTACTTATTTTGAGAAAACTATCATCATATCATATATAAAGAGACAGCAGTTTAAAAAAAAAAAGGAGTTTATTAAACAGCATATGACACATGCTTATTAGATAACTGTATTTGAGTTGATATATATGCTTTTATTTATTATAATGTTCACAAATTTAGAAAAGTAATCAAAAAGTACTCAAAAGTAATTAGTTACATTACTTTAATAAAGTAATTGAAAAAGTTACACTACTATTACATTTTAAACAGGGTAACTTGTAATCTGTAACCTATTACATTTCCAAAGTAACCTTCCCAACACTGGTTATATATTACTTTTTCCACAGAGCTGGCACAGTATGGGTATCAAGAGATCGCTGGAATAAGGGACACCATGCCATTGCAAGCTCTTCAGCACAGTTTTTTAACAAGAAAAAGATGAAAAGATGCTGCACATCACCTGGATCTACTTCTACCCAGGGGGTATCTTTGGTATCAGGCAATGACATAATATACTATGACATTCCTCTAAGTCATTTGCTTCAAATCTCAAATAAAACTCATTTAGTTCATTTGCTCGTTGTAGGTTGTCTAAGGTTGTAATATGTTTCTTAGCAGGGTTCATGTTAGTAACCAATTTCATTGTTTCCCAAAGTTTTCTTGTGTTAGAAGTATAAAAACTGTGTTCCATGGCTTTCGTGTGCTGTTCCTTTGCTTTTTTCAACTGATATTTTAACTCTTTCTGTGCCACTTAAAGTCCTACCTTATAGCTGTTTCTAAATGCCTGCTTTTTATTATTTATGCATTTTTTATGTCCTTTGTAATATATGGCTTGTTGTTAGGATAGACAACCACATCCTTTTTTTTTCTACCACATTATCTACACAAAAGTTAATATAATCACTTATTGTGCCAGTGGCCTCGTCAAGCTCTAATTGATGAAATATGGACCAATCTGTGCACAAAACACAGCCCTTAAGTGTTTCCATACAATCTTCTGTCCATATACTCTGGTTTATATGTCTTAAAAACGGACTTATTAGAAGGAATCAGATGTACAACATTATGGTCTGAATTGGACAGAGGGGGCTTTGACTTGGCTACATATGCATTTATGACACTGTCATAACATTTGTCCAAGATTTTTGTTTTCCTGGTGTCACAGCGCACAAATTGTTCAAAGCCTGCTAATACAGTTTCTGGCTTGCACTGATTAAAATCGCCCAGAAAGAAAATAGGGGCCCGAGGTGAGCGCTGATCTGCTCATGTGCACATTCAGCGATGCTGAATTTTGTGTTAATTGCATTGAATTATTTTAATGTGTTGAGGATTTTTGAATTAATCACATGCATTAAAGTGACCGTCTAAATTCTACTACAAACAGTACTTCAGTCTACAATATTAATGTGTTTATATCTGCATGTGTTCATGTGATTATTCAGTTTCATGCAGTGATGCAGGTTTCTTGTTTTGTCGACTAGGAGTAATTGTCCTCTAAAATCATCAGGCCTCAGTAAAGCAGTAGTTTGCATCTCTCGTAGACTTGCTGAATTAATTAATTTCTTCTGAATATTGTGACTAGGTTGTGGGTCATTTTGGAGGACACACGCTGAAAATGTTTGTTTTTATTAAATGTCTTCAAACCCACACTACAAAAGAATCAAAGAATTATTTAAAATCCAGTAATCCTTTAAAATATTATTTGTGTCATTAGTGCAAAATTTATAGACATAATAATGTGTAAAAATAAGTTGAACAATAATATCTTATATTTTTTTTTACATTTACGTTTCGTTGACAAATGTAATAAACGTGGACTTTCATTAACCTCTTAACCGTCACCTGTGGGACACTTGGCGCTTGGATGATTTGCAGTGGGTACTATTCATTTAAATGCAGAATGTATGTAAATTCACAATTGTTTGAGAATTGAAAAAAAGAAGAGGAAGAAAGAAGAAGAAGAAGAAAAAGAAAAAGAAAAAGAAAAAAAAAATGCAGCACCGGCTGCAGCCACCACAAAAGATTGCACTTTTAGAAAAATGGCTTAAAGGTAAAAAATTTAAGATTCAGGAGTCAGCTGTCTGCACAGATAGAAATAATATATATCAGCACAAATAACACCCTAAGCTAAATATTGTCTAATTATCAGTATAGATAAAAACCCAGAAATATATATATTTTATGTCAATATTAAAGTTTATTTGTATAGCGCTTTTTACAATATTGCAAACCCTTCAATTTTTTTCTTTATTTTCATGTGCCACCCCAAGATTTACTGTGGCTTCATCTGCACCCCCCCCCCCCCCCCAATTAAAAATTTTCTGGGGAGCCATTGGTGAGAACTGACATGTATCATATTACAAAATTCCTTATGGTCTTTTGAAATCAAAACTTTTTATGATCTTGGCAACAGACATATCATTGGATCATTGGATTTTGAGAGAGAAGTAATATTGACAGAGAAGATATTTGTCACAGAAAAATACATTAAAAACTTTGGCTCTCACAGGAACCTCAATTATTTTATATCAACTTCAATTTTGGAACATAACTTATTTAGACATAAGGCTTTAATTTTCTACCAATTTTAGAGTAAAACCAGTTACATAAAATATATATAATAAATAAAATATAATACAATTAATATAGCACATTTTATTCACAGTACATTTAAACTTATAAACATTTTTGATACTTTAATTGTTTGAATTTTTTTTTTTTACCTTTGACATAATCTGCAGATTTTCTTTAAAAAGAGAACAACGTTAGGTCTATGTTCCCATGTGTTCATAAATTACAAAAATGAAAGTTTGATTAGTGCACTTTAATGCCCATGTTAAAGAAGGGAGGTTACAGTTAAGGGGATAAAAGTTCATTTCTGTTATTGCAGGCTTCATTTGTGAATGTAAGATATTGATTTAAATGAAATCAGAAGACTGTGTTCACCCATCAGTGTTTGCTCATGTTTTGCTCATGTGCTGTTCACTAACACTTACAACAAACATCACATTCATTGTGATTCAAGCCATACACCATTGTTCAGTTTCAAATGTTTAATTCAGACATATTTTAGTGACAAGGAGAAAATATATTACATTTTACATCCTATTACAATCATAATTTTTACATAAGATGACAAAAGATGTACTGAAACAAACAGTTTTTCTGTTTACTCTCAATGATGAACTGTTCAGTCTCTTCTTACTCAGGTTGATCTTTTGATGAAAGACAAAAACCCATTGATTGTCTGTTTTTACATATTTATTTATTTCTTCAGATCTGGTGTGCATTCAGTTTTTGATTTATTAATAGTGTGATTATTAAAAACTACAGGAGCAGTTTATTAAGATAGAAGCAAGAGATCAGTTAAACCTTGTTCACATTCATGTTACTAAACAAACACAGACGGAGAGAAGAAATGAAAGTAGAGTAGTGCTGATAGTATGAGAAGTGAAAATGAATGAAACAGTCTTTTATTCGATCAGTGGAAAGTCTGTCACTGTAATGAATGAAGAGTGATCTCTGCTTTTCTTTTGTGAATGTTTCTCAGTTTGCTCCTGTGTTTGTTATAAGCTCCATCAGATACTGACTGTTGAATCAGACTGTAATCTTGAGCATCTTCATCATCAGTCAGTGTTTCACATGTGTTTCAGTCTTTTATACAGCCTTAACACATTTACGTGAGGAAGAAGTCTTAATAAAATCACAATTATGACACTAAATTATGAGTATAAGACTCGGATTGAGATGAAAGTTTGAAATTGGGATTAAAAATGTATTGACACAAATTATAATTGTAGATAAATAGTTGAAATTATAAATCACAAGTTTAACATACAGTACAGACAAATAAAGTCAGTGGGCATTAAACTTCACTAAACCTCTGTAAGAGTTTCTGTAGAAATCTGACAGAAATAAAGTCAGTCAGTAAAGAGTGAAGCTAGTGTTTGTAGAATTGTTCAATTCTTCTCTGTTGAGATCTTGAGAGATTTAATGTCTTTTATTTCAGTTGATTTAATCTAAGGCTGAAGTCACTTATAGTTGTGTTTCTGCTCGTCTTGATACATTTTGTTGATGGTCTTTGACTGATTCATTTCCTTTAATGTTAAATGTTTGTCATCCTGAGCTTCAATGTATTTCATCATTTTATGTATGTATTAATTTTTACATGACATTGTAGTACCTTCATCTTCTTTCTCTTCACAGAGATGCATTTTGGGGCCAGTGTCCTCCTGCTTTCTTTAAAAGAGTTTTGAGGAAATAACAATCAATCAATAAACAGCACGGTTTAAGATCAGAGTAGTTTAATTATATTCCCAATTAACATAATATAGTGTAATGTAATGTAATGTAATGTAATATATTATAATATAATATAATATAATATAATATAATATGTAAATGTAATAGAATATAATATAGTGAATTGCTGTACTGTAGTTGTCTATGTGATGTCACGCTCTCTATAACAAGCATAATATGAAGTTTTGTGTACAAGTGTAATAACAGTAATAGTTGCAGATTGTTTCATTTAGACTATAAGTCTATGGTAATTCACAAATGACTTTAAATGCTATAACCTTCACCTGCACTCAGTGTGGAAAGAGCTGCAAATATAAACATATTCTTGATGTTCACATGAACACACGAGAGAGAAACTGTACACTGTACACATTTCCTTTAGATTGACAGATCTGAGCGCAGGAAAATACAGTTCATGCATTCAGCTGATTAATGTTCTTTTGGGCGATGGATGTTGCTGTGAAAACAAACACTACATCGCTTTATTCATGTCACAACATACTGTTCTCGTTTGCTCTCATACACTGTAAAAAAAAAAAACACGGAAAAAAACGAGCAAATGCATGGCAGCACAGGGTGCCAAACGTTTGCCATTAATGAAAATAACGGTAAAACCCCATGAACTGAAGTAACATGCTTACACAGCAACAGGAAAAAAGAACATTGACCATACAGTACTATAAAATGTTTAAAACGTAATCTGAAATAACATATTTTGTCTGTATAATTGCAAATACATACATAGACCATTAAATGTAATGGCATTATTTGACTGTAAGTTCACGTAACATGTTTAAACCCTTATTTAATAAAACATGTTTTAACTGTAAATGTAAAAACTTGGTGTAGCAGTTGTTTAACTAAACATGATTTGAATGTAGATATAAATGACATGTTGACAACATTACTTTATAAAGCATGTTTTGACTGTAAACTGAAATCATGTTTTGATCATTATTTAACAGTTTGACTGTAAATTGAAATAACATGTGTTGACCGTTATTTGAAAAAATTAACTGTGATGGACCATAATTTTGAAAGGGATGTACAGCATTTTGATTTTGATTATGGCTCACAGATAATTTTATATGTATTTCATGAAATGTATGTTATATGTCACAAAAAGTAATTAGAGAAAATAATTTGTATTTTTCCCTCTTTATTTTCTTCTGTTACAGTAGTTTCCATTGTAAATAACAACAATATTAAAAACTTTAAACAGTGCTACAGTAGCATCATCTGAACATCGCTTATATGCTTAACATACAAAATTGACAATTCAAATTAATTTCATCATTGCATCTTCCACAAACTACACTTCGAACAGAACAATGGTCTCCAATTCAATCTCCATGTTGATGCCTTTAAAAAATAATAGAGAAAATGGTTATATATCATACATCACATATCTATATTCATTATCATGTCTGATCATGTTACTCTTTTTATATGTTCTTGAGTTTTGTACATAAAAAAATAGTTTTTTTTACTTAAAAAAATTTTTTGTTCATTAAATGTAATTATCAATGAAGATTCGGGAGGAGCGCGTCAGATACTTAGCCTAATCATCACAGGTGGACCACAATCAAGTAATCAATCCCACAGTATAAATATCGCTGACTTACCTCTATCCATTGACGGTTTATCAGCATGCTGGTTCGCTTCGTCAGTCTCCTAATCACAGACCCAATTTTTGTACCAACGAAGAGCGCTAAACAGGGGATTTATAAGACCTGCTGCTTTTGCCGGACCCGAGATCATTTCTACCCAGCCAAACACGGCCGTCGAGCAGCATTAAGCGTCATCGCGACAGCTGCAATCCTCGCCAAGCCACACATCGTGGCCAATAGACCGTGCAACTCCGAGCTCGTCTTGCTCGATACACGATCGTGCCGCCCGAGACCGAGCTCTCGTCGAGCGCTGGATTGCAGCAGAAAGAATCCAACCACGGCTCAGCCTTTCACCACGGCGTTCCGGCCGAGTGGCAGTTTGAGGCCGCTTCCTCTAGCGGCGCAGACTAATACATTTCCAGGCGAAGACGCTAAAAAAACAGGTTCTTCTTTTTCTTCATTGGATCTTTACGGCAGTTTGCATTCAAAGTGTTGCATCTAAAAGCAGTTTTGCGGCTAAAGTTTTGTTAAACTACGTCTTGACGTAGTTCCGTCTTCTTCTAGTAGCGTTTTATGGAGGTTTTGGCAAACCAACGTAAAGGTGCATTACCGCCACCCGCTGATCCGGGGCGTTGATCCCGCATAGATTTGGACTACAGATACACCGTTCCGTCGGATGATGATGCCACTTTTTAAGCACGAAGCCAAAGGCATTAGGTTAGATTATTGTAATGCCTCGTTCTCAGGCCTTCCAGCTAAATCGTTGAGCAAGCTTCAGTATTCTGCCGCACGCTTGTACTTCTCCTCGCGAACACATTACACCGGTTCTTTCACAATTACACGGGCTTCCCGTAAACGTGAGAATTGATTTAAAAATTTCTATCTTAACATACTAGGCACTTCATGGGACTGCACCTGAGTATCTTTGTGAACTCATCAGTCCTTATATTCCATCACGCTCTCTTCGCTCTACTAACTCTCTTTCACTTCACCAGCCATAATGTGAGCTAAAGACCATGGGGGAAAGAGCCTTTTCATATAAAGCCCCTAAGCTATGGAATGTACTTCTTCTACACGTCAGATATGCACCTATGTTGGGCGATTTTAAAAAGTTGATTAAGTCACATTTATCTAAGACTGTCTGTCTTTAATGAATTGTCGTATTGCTTTTGGCGTTTGTTTCTACAAATAAAATGCATTATTATTATTATTATTATTATTATTATTGTTACATTCGCCTTACTGCGCACGTTTAAACCTCGCCGAAATGATACAGACATAAGTTCTAAAAAAAAATAAAAAAAAATAAAAAACTTAAGTCTCTGGATAAAAGTGCCTGCTAAATGCTTAATTTAATTTAAAATTTTAATTTCCATGCAAGTCTTCTGGTAGGACCAAATCATTTAGGGACCTATTTTACCATTCACTGGCGTGATCACTCAAAATTAATCTAAAACGCATCTGCCCTCGTGTTTAGATGCAGGATAGCAAGTGTGACTAAAATTACCATCGCCTTTTAAGGACCGTAATACGAAAAAAACGGAAAGTAAATCTCTTTAGAAACCACTTGGAAGCGAATAGCACATAACTGCTGTTAACCCATTTGCTGCAAGCATCGCCAACGGCCCCAGTCTACGTTTCATTTTCACAGCACGTTAAACATCACTCTCTTACTTGATCTGGATAAACCGCGCATCAATTGAAGTCCAAAGACTTTGGCTTTTATATTTGACCAATATTTCGCTAAAACATAATTCCAGTGATTAATTTTCCATCATGTCAGGAAAACTATTCCTGAACGGTAAACGTCAAAGTGTTAGCTCGTGGACAAATGTTGATCATGGATCTAGTCAGAAAGAATCATGAACAGAAACATCTTTATTTTGGGTATATAATTTCTGCCTCCATGCCAAAAATGGGGGGTGTCTGGTAAGGGGTTAACGTTACTGCTATAATCATGTCTTTCGGGTACAACGCCTTACAAGACTAAAAACATGCTCAATCGTTTCCAAAGCCTCTGTTTCCACAGTCCATAATACAACGTGAAAACAGCGTTCCAAACGTATCCGCTCGGGAGTCCGTCTAAAGAGCCCGGAGGCCAAATGAAAGGAAAGATGCTTTTCCAACAGGAACATAATAGGGCAAGAGGGCTCCCGGTTGAACCAACCTTTGCCTTCTCCATTCAACTATCAGCAAAGCTTTCTCGTTTGACATCGCAAGTATTAAAATCCTGCCAGATGCTTTCCCACTTAAGCAATCTTGGACTTTCCATCCGACCACCAGCGAAGCTTACCCGATTAAAATAGGCCGATTAACCAAAAAAAAAAAAAAAAAAAAACCACATTTACCTATCGAACACCAATGAGTACATTGCAGCCCAAACAAATTTTCCCTCCGATGGCAAGATGTACCCATCCAATACCGCAAGTTACGCTTTCGCCGAACACTAACGGGCTCTTCGCAGATAAAACAATCTCAATTTTCCCTCCGATGGCTGGAGAGACTACCCATCTGGTGTCGCAAATTTTAATAAATATAATAAATAAAAATAAAAATAAATATAGAAAATAAATAAATTAATAAATAAAAAGACACCGGATGCTGGCCATAGCCTCCCGACCAGATAACCTTACCTTTTTCAATCCTATGGCCGGCAAGGCTTCTCTCTTCGATGCCAAGAGCTTGCGCTCCCATCGGATGCTGACGAGAGCCTCCCGGCCAGACAACCTCACCTTTTCCATTCTGCGGCCAGCAAGGCTTACCCGTTCGTTGCCAGGAGCTCACACTCCCTTCGGACGTAGGTGAAAGCCCCCGGCTACCTGCTTTGCCATTCTTTCTTACGTACGGAGAGGTTTACCCATCCAATGCGCGGAGTCAGGGCTCTCATTGAATGTAGGTGAGAGCTTCCCGGCTAGACAACCTTACCTTTTCCGTCCTTTGGCCAGCGAGGCTTAACCGTTCTATCCGGGAGCTAAGCTCCTGTCGGACGAAGGTAAGAGCCTCCCGGCCGGACAACCTTTTCCGTCTTTCAGCCAGAGAGGTTTACCCGTTCGATTCCTGGAGCTAAACTCCTATCGGACGTCGGTCCGAGCCTCCCGGCTAGACAACCTGACCTTTTCCACCCTCGGCCAGTGAGGCTTACCCGTCCGAGGCGAGTGCTCCCATCGGACGCTGGCGACAGCCTCCTGGCCAGCCAACCACGACCTTACCGCGTGGTTTAGGTTACAAACCTACAAGGAAGCTGTTCAAATGCTGCAAGTACCAAACACACAATAAACTCTCCTTCCTTCCTATGGTCGCCAAGGCTAACCCGTCTCTTGCCGGGAGTAGCAAACTCCCTTAAAACGCCGACGACAGCCTAACGACCACACAAACTTACCTTTTCCATCCTACGGCCTGCGAGGCTCACCCAGTTTTTTTGTCCCCGCCGGACGCTGGCAAGAGCCTCCTGGCCACCTATCGTTACCTTTTCTGTCCGCCATCCGGAGAGGCTTACCCGTTCAATGCGTGTGCTCCCTTCGGACACCGGCGAGAGCCTCCCGGTTAGACAACCTTACCTCTTCCTTTTCTATGGTCAGCGAGGCTTACCCGTTCGATGTGTGTGCTCCCTTCGGACGCTGGCGAGAGCCTCCTGGACAGACTTGCTTTACGTTTCCACTCTACGGTCGGCGAGGCTTACCCGTTCGATGTGTGTGCTCCCTTCGGACGTCGGTAACAGTCTCTCGGCCACGCAACTTACCTTTCCATTTGACGGTAGGCGAGGCTTAACCGTCCGACGCTACGAGTCTCGTCCTCTCGCCAAATCCTGCAAAAAAAAAAAATAAAAAAAATAAATAAAAAAAGCTACCCTCAGCTACTCTCACATCGTTTAACCCCGTCTGGCGAGGCTTACCCGTTCGATGTTCTGAGTTAGAGGCCCCATCGGATGCTGCGAGAGTCCTCCCAGTCGGGTTTTCCTTTCCAACCCTCCCCGTCCGCCGAGGCTTACCCGTCTGTCGCGTGTGCTCCCTTCAGACGTCTGGCGAGAGTCTCCCGGACGGGCCTATGCTTGCCAGCCGCAAGCGAGTCTCATCCATCCGATGCCGTGAGTCGGGATCTCCCTTCGGATGTTGCCAGAGTCCTCCTTGTCGGCTAGCCCAAAAGCTTTTTATCTGCCAAACCGAGAGGACCCAGATGTCCGTCATCCTGAGTCTCAATCTCCTGTCGGAGGCTTCATGGGCCCTCTCGGTCAGCGTTAGGCCCTTCACCCACTGAATAGCAGGGGCTATTAGCCAGTAGGGGCCGTACGCTGACACCGTGACCTATTCCGGTCGAGGCAACTCGGGTCCTCCCGGTCGGGCACCACAACCACGCTGCTCCTCCTCATCGGCCGGTAGGGCTCACCGTTCCAACGCCAAAAAGCTCCAGTTGAGCATCGGCCCGAGCCCTATCGACCGGGCGCCAACAACCACGTAGTTCACTAGCTGCAGCCGGTAGGGCCTACTCTCCCAACTCCCATGTCGCTCCCTCCGGAGTACGTAGGCCCTTCCAGCCTGCCAACGAGATGACTTCTCAGAAACCAAATCAGCCCCCGCCAGTACTCTGCTTTTATGGGGGGCATTCTTTAAACTGGCGGCTGTCCTCTTGTACATTTGCCTTTTTGGGGGGTACTCTAGGTTCGGGCAATTCCCAAGCTCGGAGCCCTTCCCCGGACAGCATGCCAAATACGCATACCATACCTCAGCTAATTATATGTAAGCGTGAACTAGTGAAATGTAATTATCAATGAAGATTCGGGAGGAGCGCGTCAGATACTTAGCCTAATCATCACAGGTGGACCACAATCAAGTAATCAATCCCACAGTATAAATATCGCTGACTTACCTCTATCCATTGACGGTTTATCAGCATCCCTCCTCCACCCCATCTCCTCACTTCAAGTTCACTTTACAATATACGGGGAAGGGGGGGTACTCTAGGTTCGGGCAATTCCCGAGCTCGGAGCCCTTCCCCGGACAGCACGCCAAATACGCATACCATACCTCAGCTAATTATATGTAAGCATGAACTAGTGAAATATGTAATGCACTTACAAATTTTATGATGGTCCACGACACCTTACTTCTTCAGACAGTTTAGTGATGTGACCTCACCCACTGACAAGGCCAAGGCTGCACTACAACAGCAGAAACAACATAAATACAGTAACACTTGTTGATTACAATTTTATATTTAATATTACATGCCAGCATATTTACCCAGTATGATGACCTCACAATGTCGCAGGAAATTTCCCCTTTTGCTTTCTATGGTAGACAATTTTTGGTGTGCGTTTCTGCACTGTTTTGACCTTTCTTGTTAAGTTCCGCCTTACGCACGCCATTGGTCAAACTGCTTCTCAATAATTGGCCTCGGCCCAACGCCATCAGCCAAGAGACAAAACAGCAGCCTGTTAACTGCAGGTGGCACATCATGGCTCCAAAATAGCGTACAAATACCTCAAGGAAAAAATCTCTGTGTTTTTGTTTTGGTCGGGAAACGTGCTCATTGAAATGGCAAATAAGCTAAAACACGGAGCGGAGTTGGGTTCGCTGGAATATTTACAGGCGTCAGTTTGTTTTCAAAAATCGTAAGTGACTTTGTTAAGTAGCTTTGTGAGTAAACGTGACCGTTTAGGCAACATATTTTGCTGTATGCATGCAATATATAACAGAATGCCAACAAAACAATCATGGACCTCGATGTCGAGTGGTGAATGGTAAGTGTTAAAAAAAAATCTGTTGACGTATCATCCAACGTAATTTAAAAGTTAATTGGCAACAGTTGAATACAATTACAATGGCTAATCACATACGTTTTGAAATCTTATTCTTAATGTTTTGACGCAAGTTGCATTAAAAAGTATAAATAGGTTTCAGAATTGTGTTGTTGTTTTAGAACGTTGTTTTCACAATCATTTAAGAACACTCATATGCATGGACAACGGATTTCATCTTATGAGGTGTGTTACCTTTAACCATATGGATGATGATGTATTTGTGCAAATTTTGTGATTGCTCTCTGAAGACAGTTAAGGGATATGCTAATCATCAAATCGTACACCGACATGAAGCAAATGCTCAGTTTCCATGTTGCTTCCCAGAATGCAAATGTAAATTCTCAAAATACAATGCTCTCAAAGCTCATGTTTATCGCCATCACAAAAGACCACATACTCATTTTGATGATTCCACGGGCACGTTTGTTTGCAACAATACAGACTGTCAACAACAATTTACAGACATGAACAATGTCCTTTCTCATCTCAGGTCACATTTAGCCAAGGGAGAGGTGGTGTGTTGTCCTTTTGAAAAATGTGACAAATATTTCAGTTTAAGATCAAGTTTCACTGCCCATGTTTCACGAAAGCACAGGACTTCTACATTTGCACAATTACGGATTATGGATACTTTATCTGAGCAACCTTCTTCAGCATTTTTTGATGTTACTGAGGATGAGGTTGATGAAAGTGAATTCACAGACTCCCTGACGAAATGTAACGCAAAGTCATTGTACATGAAAAATCTCTGCCTATTTTATATGCAGCTACAAGCAAAATACCTGGTGCCATCGTCAACCATTCAGATGATTGTGGAGGAATTCAGTGGTTTAAATTATATCTGTTATCAGTACACACAGAAGATGTTCAGGGAAATACTCAAGTCAAAAACGGCCCTCTCACAATGTGATATTGAATCTGTGGTGCAGACTTTGCAAGGCCAAGATTTACATTCAGCTTGTAATTCATTACTTTCCACAGAATACCAAAGAAGACAGTATTATCAGAAACATTTTTCGTACGTGCATCCACAAAGTATGTGTCTTGGTCGTGATGAGAACCGAAACCAATGTTATGCACAGTATATTCCATTGAAGAACACTTTAAAAACCATGTTAATAGACCCAGTGGTGTGGGAGCAGTGTGCCAGACATCAGCATGTACACTCTTCTGTGTTCTCTGACATCTGTGATGACTCTGTATTCAAATCCAATGACTTGTTTAAGCAGCCTGAGATTACAATCCAACTTATCTTGTACCAGGATGCCTCTGAGATTGTGAATCCCCTTGGGTCAGCTAAAAAAAAAACACAAAATGATTGGAGTGTATTTTACACTTGGCAACTTTGAGCCATTACAGATCATGCATTGATAACATTCAGTTATCACTTTTGTGTTATGAGAGAGACTTTAACTATTTTGGTCAAACCAAGATTTTTGCTAAGTTGTTGGCAGATGTCAAAGAACTTGAAGAGCATGGATTTGTGACATCTTCAGGTGACATAGTACGTGCAACAATAGTGGCTATTATCGGTGATAATTTGGGGTCCCACTGCATCGGTGGGTACTCCCAGAACTTCAGTACTGCCAAGCATTGCTGTAGGTATTGCTTGGTATCTCGCAGTGAACTTCAGAATGTGTGTGTAGACTTTCCCAATCGCACAGTTGAGTCCTATAAGGCGGCAGTGGAAACTCTAAGGACGACCGAATAAAATGTTGTTAATGGGTTGAAGTTTGACTCCATTTTCAACTCTCTCAAGTATTTTCATGTTGCTCAGCCTGGCCTTCCCCCATGCCTTGGCCACGATTTGTTTGAAGGCGTTGTAGTTATTGATCTTGGCATTTTCTTGGAATACTTTTAAAAAGGAGGTGGTTTTCATATACACAGCTGAACAGGAGACTTGCACAATTCAAATATCTGGATTCTGATGCTGGTTCTGGCCCCTCCCAGATATGTGAAAAAGGCAGAAAGTTAGGTGGTCAAGCAACTGAGAACTGGTGTCTCCTCAGATTTCTTCCTGTCATAATTGGAGACCGAGTAGAGTCACAAGACCCTGTATGGCAACTGACTGTTAAGTTGAAAGAACTGGTTGAGCTAGTGTGTGCTCCCAAGATTACCACAGCACAGATTGCATATCTCAATGTCTTAATACCAGAATATCTGGAAACAAGAAAGGAGCTGTTTCCTGGTGCAAATTTGAAACCAAAACATCATTACATGCTTCACTATACGTCACTCATTTTAAGTCTTGGACCTTTAATTTGTTTGTGGTCATTGAGATTTGAAAGCAAACATTCCTACTTCAAAAGAAGTGTGAGAAGAACACAGAACTTCAAAAATGTATGCAAGACATTGTTACACAACCATCAACTTCTTCAAGCATATCTTCACTCACGGTCCTTTTTTTCACCAAAGCTTAAAAGTGTTGACTTGGCCACATACTCTCCTCATTTGTACAGTGATGCTGTATGCAAAGCTGTTGAGACAAGCTTGCTTAATGAACCAGACTTTGTTTCCACACGTGTAGAATACAAGGGTACCCTGTACAGGAAAGGAAACTTAATTTGCCTTCAATGTGAAGAGGAGTATTCTATTTTACAGTTTGGACAGATTGAACTGATTTTCGTGAAAGATGATGAGGTGACTTTCCTTGTGACTCCCCGCCCCTCAGTGTATTTGCATGATTATGGACTTTATGAGATTTTGTCTGCGACAAAGGAATTAATTTGTGTAAAAGCTGAGGAATGTCTGGATTATTATCCCTTAAATGAGTACAGTTTTATGGGACTGAAGGTCATTACTCTGAAGCACAGCGTTGTTCATCTGTAAAAAGGATAAACTGTCCTCTCCCAACAGAAATGGATGCATTGTTGATTTTTATTGAGAATGTGTTCCCAAACCCTATAACTTCAAAGCTAGCCATAGAGGGTTTGAACAGCCTAGGTGTGGAGACCATAGATGACCTACAGGTTTGAAAGATGATGATCTAGGTGGCTTTCTGAGACCGATTGAAGCAAGAAAACTAATAGCCCAAATCCCAAGTAAGTTTTCAAATCAATGGTTGTTTTTACATATACACTAGTCAACATTTGAAGCGGATCAAAAAGTTCATTAAGTTCACAAGAACAGGTATTGGTTTTAAGACCACTATTATGAAAGGTTTGATCCACTTGAAATGTTGACTTGTGTACATGCATACAATTAGATGAAACAACACCCCAGTCTCTTTCATTCTGTACTTTGTTAGCTGTACTCTTTACTTGTATTACAGTATGTCAATGTGTTTCTTGTTTCTGCAGTATGGTTTTTAATGCAGTTTTTTGTTTATGCCATGTAGATATTGCCTCCACTCTGCGAAACACTGCCAATGATTTGTCTGCTGAATACAATTCTGATGCATCAGGTTCACCTGCTCCTGGATGCTCAGTTTCACCATCCAGCTCTTCAAGTGGAAGACGTGAGTAAAACGCTGATACAACATTAAACAATCCACAAACGTTTGAAAGCAAAACATGTAATTGGTCAATTCTTGTCATTCATATACAGAGAATTTGCAATGTGAGCATGCCCAGCCTTTAGCACGCCTGGCAAACAAATTGTGCCACACGTGCGGTTCACAGAGCCATATATGTATATGTACAAACCCGATTCCAAAAAAGTTGGGACACTGTAGAAATTGTGAGTAAAAAAGGAATGGAATAATTTACAAATCTCATAAACTTATTTTATTTACAATAGGATATAGATAACATATCAAATGTTGAAAGTGAGACATTTTGAAACGTCATGCCAAATATTGGCTCATTTTGGATGTCATGAGAGCTACACATTCCAAAAAAGTTGACAGGTAGCAATAAGAGGCCGGAAAATGTACATATAAGGAACAGCTGCAGGACCAATTTGCAACTTATTAGGTCAATTGGCAACATGATTGGGCATAAAAAGAGCCTCTCAGAGTGGCAGTGTCTCTCAGAAGTCAAGATTGGCAGAGTATCACCAATTCCCCCAATGCTGCAGCGAAAAATAGTGGAGCAATATCAGAAAGGAATTTCTCAGAGAAAAATTGCAAAGAGTTTGAAGTTATCATCATCTGCAGTGCATAATATCATTCAGAGAATCTGGAACAATCACTGTGCGTAAGGGTCAAGGCCAGAAAACCATCTTCGGGCCCTTAGATGGCACTGCATCACATACAGGAATGCTACTGTAATGGAAATCACAACATGGGCTCAGGAATACTTCCAGAAAACATTGTCTGTGAACACAATCCACCATGCCATTCGCCGTTGCCGGCTAAAACTCTATAGGTCAAAAAAGAAGCCATATCTAAACATGATTCAGAAGCGCAGGCATTTTCTCTGGGCCAAGGCTCATTTAAAATGACAATGCCAGACCACATACTGCATCAATTACAACATCATGGCTGCGTAGAAGGATTCGGGTACTGGAATGGCCAGCCTGCAGTCCAGATCTTTCACCCATAGAAAACATTTGGCACATCGTAAAGAGGAAGATGCGACAAAGAAGACCTAAGACAGTTGAGCAACTAGAAGCCTGTATTAGACAAGAATGGGACACATTCCTATTCCTAAACTTGAGCAACTTGTCTCCTCATTCCCCAGACGTTTGCAGACTGTTATAAAAAGAAGAGGGGATGCCACACAGTGGTAAACATGGCCTTGTCCCAACTTTTTTGGAATGTGTAGCTCTCATGAAATCAAAAATGAGCCAATATTTGGCATGACATTTCAAAATGTCTCACTTTCAACATTTGATGTTATCTATATTCTATTGTAAATAAAATATAAGTTTATGAGATTTGTAAATTATTCCATTCCTTTTTTACTCACAATTTCCACAGTGTCCCAACTTTTTTGGAATCGGGTTTGTATATGTGTAGGTGTATATGTATACAAATCTGCAGATTTATTATACACTAGTCAACATTTGAAGAGTTTTGGGTATTGGTTTTAAGACAACTATTATGAAAGGTTTTGATCCTCTTAAAATTTTGACTAGTGTAGTTTGATGGTACAAATCAAACTGTGATGGCACGGGGCCTCAAAACATTGATTTTGGAAATTGCATACATTGTGATCTGTACATGTGCCACTGTGGTGATTACCTGGTGCATGAATGGCCAAAACGTCTCCAGTTGAGTCCGCAGCTTATGCCAGCGGAGAGTGAAGACTGTTGTGCATTGTTCAGAGCAACTACAGGGCCACAGTGCAGCAAATCACCAGCAACACGTTACATGCGCCCATTTCATGCTAGTGATTTGTTGCACTGTGGTCCTGTGGTCCCTGTGAAAAATGCACAACCGTCTCCCCTCTGACAATAATGCACTGCGGACATAAAACAAGTCTGTGCACCACTTTAAATGCATACTATATATAGTGGCACATGAACAACCCACAAAGCCCCATGCCATCTCTGTTTGTCCGTTATTAAACTTCAATAAATCTGCAGCTTGGGAATAGGCAATTTTGCCAAAAAATTACAGCTGCATGAAAAGTGTTCATCCTGTAACCTGTGGACATTGGCTTATCTTCTAGGTGACAGTAGCTGTGAAACTTCGTTTTATGACCATGACTGGCATTATAGTTTTGATGTTCCATGGCAAAAAATGCCAGCAAGTTTTATGGGAAAGTTGCAAAATGGCGAAAGGCCAAGTTGCTCTGAGAGAAGACAGTTGGTCCGCATTGTTGCTTCTGAGATCCTGGAAGTCAGCAAATGTCCAGCAAAAAAACATGTATCAGAAATAGCCCCGACAAATGGTGATTGCATACCCAAAGTCTTTCAGAGATGAGATTAATTCCCAGGTTGTAGGAAGTGGATATGATTCTCTCCTCAAACAACTGGTGTGTAGAATTGACAATTTGAAAAGAGCAAAAGCTATTAGTATACCACTTTGTGGTACTCTAGAAGTATCAACAAAGAAACGAAAATTGTTATATGGTTGTATAAATTCTGATCCACAACTGCAAGTTGGAGAAACATCCGAATTGCAGCAGGAAAAGAAAGAGAAGTTGGTAGTAATGTTTCAAAATAATGAAAGTGATGTAAAGACAATCTATGACTTAATGACTTCTACATACACCCCTCAAAGAAACAGCATTCAATCTGGAAAGGAAACCAAATATTTACTTGATGAGTGGCCATATCTTTTTCAGCCAGCAGGAATGAAAGCACACTTTAAAGAGCTCACTGGCATTGACATAACAGCTTTGAAGAATCTGCTTCCAGTAAGTTCAGAAGAATATTGGACTACTTTCAATTTCAGTGCACAGAAAGAGCAAGCAGAGCAGGGAGAATCCTCACAAAGTATAGAGCTGGAGGGGATCATGTTTGTGGGGCCGTGATGTTGCTGCTAACCCATTTCAAAAATGACCAAGACCACTTTCTTGTGATGGTAGAAGACACCTCTGTTCCAAGTGATATATGCTCAGAACAGCTTCCAGCAACACCATGTATAGTAGTGTGTGGTGGGTATTATTTACTATGATCTTGCAACACAATAATTCCTGGTTTTGGGTGATCAGAACTCACATTCTGTTAAATATTATGTCTTACTGATTTTGTGTTTGTTCAAAGGAGAGAACCTTCTGACAGCCAGTGTGTACATGGTTGCAGTAGACCAGATGATTGTAAATGACCATCTCTTGAGTTTTACAGAAGCCCTGTATCTGATGTTCTCTCTTTACTATATATTGAACATCAGTTACCCTGTAGAAATGGAAGCTTTAGCATAAGTTCTGCCAGGAAGACTCAATTGTTAGCGTCACCTATTACCTTTTCAATCGTCCAATCACGTTCTAATAATAGAAGTATAAAAGAACCTGTGCTTACACTTGTCTGAGTTTGCAGATGCTGAACACGTCACTCAGTTGCTCGCGTTCAGTTGCCGACCAAAAAAAAAAAAAAAAAAAAAAAATGTCTCAAAATTCGCAATACATTTGTGATTACTCCGACTCCGACAATGAAATCGTCCCGCCATCTCCTGTTACCGCTCGCCGAAGTTCGCGTTTACAATGCCGCACTTCACCATGGGCTCAGTGGTCTTCGGAAAATATATACAAAGCTCTCGAAAACGCCGGAATACCAATAAGCCTCTCAATAAGGCCAATACCAATAAGGTCTCTCAAGAGAAGATATACTTTCCCTCGCCTATAACACGCTAGGCTATCCCCCGGTTCCTACCCAAACAACTCCAAAACCTTCAACATCGACAACTCAGACAAAACAGACCGCAAGGAAAAGAACGGCTAAATCATCTTCACCCGTTCCCGCAAAAAGAACATCACAACTTGCCAGAGCTCCGTCTCCACCTCAATGCATCGAATCCACCGATACAAATCTCCATCTCATCTCTGCTGTTCAAAATCTCTCCAAAACAGTCAAAGAACTACAATCAAAAATGACTAACCTCGAACATTCTTTTACCAGTTCCCACTCAAGTACAGATCCGGCAATACACTCCTCAGCTATTCCACAATCTCGTCCTCCTCCTTCTGGAATTAGTAACTATCAGAGCATGCCATCGACTTCAGCTTCCTCGCCACCTTCTCAGCTCACTATCCAGACGCCTTTTCAAAATGTCTCCGCTTCACCGGCTTCCTCAAACTTCAACCTTTCCACAGCAACTCCAGCACAAGCATTCGGTAGGCGTTTTGTTCCACCAGCCGCCGCAACAGTGTCTAACCATTTAAGAAGCAATATCATCCAAGGTAAGGACATCAATCTTGCTACCTTACTGCTTCCTTCGCCTGCTGCCGACAGGAAAATGGTCGACTGTGGTGACGTGGCAGTACTTCTTAAAACTTCCGATCCCCGTTTACAACGAAATCTCTCGTTTGGCGAATTCGCCATTGCATTCAGTATTTATAGAGACATTCTGTGTCAAACATACCCCGAGAGAAGGGAAGAGCTAGATCTTTATCTATCAATGATGGCGGACTTCAGTCAAAGATACGGGGGAACTCTATTTTACGAGTACCACAAGTCCTTCTCAGCAAAATCTGCCTCCTTTATCTCACTTTTTAATTCAAGACTAGACTGGTCAGTTACCGACACCGAACTGCTCGTCCGCCATTTCGGAGGCCAAAAGAGTTTAACATGCGCTATTTGCAGCGCTCACGGTCACAAGGCTTCATTTTGCCCTAAAGCGTTTGCTAGTAACGCTCCAGCCGCTGTCCACGGTCCTGAAAATGTAAGCCTCTCTTCAAACTCCAGAGGTCGCTCTACTACGGCAGAATTCAATAACGTAGCTCTATGTTTTCAATTTAATGAGGCCGTTTGTTCTTTTCCTAACTGCAAATTTGCTCATATTTGTAGTGTTTGCAAGGATCCACACCCGAAATCTGTTTGTCCACGACGGTACAAACCTGCACCCCGAGGGAAAACCCTAATTCGGAAAAAATTTTGAATAAATACCCATCTACTCCTATTAATATTCCCAACCTTTCAAGCTACCTCTCTTCTCACCCCGATCCGGTATTTGTTGATTATTTAATCACCGGTTTGTCCCAAGGGTTTCGGGTGGGTATCCTCTCTCCTCTTTCTGCCTCTTTTGTTGCAAAAAATTTGCAATCTGCAAGACAGGAACCTGAAGTGGTGTCAGTTCTTTTAGATAAAGAGGTTAATAAAGGATATGTTATCGGCCCCTTCACTTCTCCTCCTTTTTCTCCTTTTCGGATTAATGCCATCGGCATCGCAACTCGCAAATATTCCGGTAAAAACGTCTAATCTTTGATATGTCTTCTCCACATTCCTCCAACATAGCTAGCGTTAACGAAAACATTCCCCTAACACCTTTTTCTCTTCATTACGCTACGGTGGATAACGCCATCCAGTTAATAAAATTAGCTGGTCCTGGCGCTTGGTTAGCCAAAGCTGACATTACCGACGCTTTTAAAATTATTCCAATTCACCCATCTGATTGGCCGTATTTTGGAGTGAAATGGAACTCAAAATTCTACTTCGCTGTGAGGCTGACGTTCGGTTGTAGAAGTAGCCCGCATATTTTCAACAGTCTCTCAGAAGCTCTGTGTTGGATTCTACTGAACATCTGTAAGCTTCCTTTCGTTTTGCATTTACTAGACGATTTTCTGCTAGTCGACTTTCCATCTTCACAATCTTCCATCCTTAGTATTCTTAAACAAATATTTAGCGACGTCGGCGTTCCACTCTCTGCCGAAAAAACATTAGGCCCTTCTACTTCGTTAGAATTCTTAGGCATTTCCCTTGACACAGTCAAAATATAAGCTTCTTTGCCACAAGAGAAACTCCTAAGGATCAGATCATTTCTGGAATCTTTTTCCTCTCTACGCTGCGTCACGAAACGAGACATGCTCTCTCTGCTCGGTCACCTCAATTTCGCCATGAGCATCATACCACAAGGCAGAACATTTATCTCTCGGCTGTTAACTATGGCCCATTCCGTCCAAAAATTAAGCGATCCGATCCAGTTAGATGACGGTTGTCTCTCCGATATAAAATTTTGGACTCAGTTGCTTAATGATTGGAACGGTATTTCTTTCTTTTACAATGACGCCTTTGAATCCTCCGCAGACCTTCATTTATTTACCGATGCTGCCCCATCCATCGGCTTCGGCGGGTTTTTTCGAGGGCAATGGTTTGCAGAGAAGTGGCCAAACAAATTCCCTAAGAAAGAATCAGGTTCCGTGTCTTCTGCGCTCTACGAGATTTATCCTCTGGTAGTTGCTAGTGTAATCTGGGGTTCAGCGTGGTCAAGGAAACGCATTTTGCTGTTTTGCGACAACGAAGCCACTGTTGCCATTATCAATAAAGGCAGGTCATCGTGCCAAACGATCATGCCTTTTTGAGGCGTTTAATCTGGCAATCCGTCACTTTCAATTTTATTATTAAAGCTGCTCATATACCAGGGCACTGCAACGTTATTGCTGACGCGCTCTC